>NW_028296901.1:572500-575000 GCF_055471065.1 Atractosteus spatula | reverse complement strand
AGCGCCCTGACATCCTGTTCTCCACTGACCACAACCATGATGTCATCAGCGTACGCTGAGATCTTGACAGTGGAATCGGGGCAGCCCGGGATGGACAGGCCCCTGATGACCCGGCGCAGCTGATGTAGCAGAGGCTCGATGGCAAGGGAGTAGAGCATTCCTGAGAGTGCACAGCCCTGCCTGACTCCCCTCCGTACTGGAAACGGAGCACTCAGCCCTCCGTTGACCTTTAGCACACTGAAGATGTCACTGTACAGCACCTGAATCATGGCAACAAAGACGGGGCTGAACCCGAAGGACCTCATGGTCCTCCACAAATACTGATGTTCAACCCTATCGAAGGCCTTTTCCTGGTCTAACGAAATGAGACCAGTGTCTAAACCCAATAGTCTGGAGGTGGCCAAAACATCTCGAATCAGAAAAATGTTATCAAAGATTGACCTTCCGGGCACGCAGTACGATTGGTCGGAGTGCACCACAGACCCCAGCACCACCTTCAGCCTGTTGGCCAGAGCCTTGGACAGGATTTTATAATCCACACACAGCAGGGCAACAGGTCTCCAGTTCTTAATGTCACACAGGTCCCCTTTCTTGGGCAGCAGGGTGACAACAGCTCTCCTGCAACTCAGTGGCAGATCCCCCTGCTCCAGACTTTCCAAATATACATCGAGCAGGTCAGGACCCAGCACAGCCCAGAAGGCACGACAGAATTCGGCTGGCAGGCCATCGAGGCCAGGGGTCTTGCCATTGCTCAAGCCACTGAGTGCGGTGGAGAGCTCCTCCAGGGAGAGAGGCCTCTCCAGCCCTGCCCTCTCCTCTTCGGGGACCTGTGGAAGGTCTTCAAGGAACCTGCGTGTGCGGACTGAGTCCTCACTAGCCTCGCTGGAGAAGAGCGCTTTATAGAACTGCACGGTCCTCTCCTGGATCTGCCCGGCCTCGTGCAGCTCCTGCCCTGTCTCCGAGCGCAGGCAGTGGATCTGCCGGCTCTGGCCCGGTTTCTTCTCTAGGCCGAAGAAGTAGCGAGTCGGGGCGTCTACCTGTGATGCACTCTGAACCCTGGAATTTATTAGAGCTCCTTGTACTTTTGTGTCCAGAAGGCCAATGAGTGATGCTTTTTGGGTGTGGAGGTCATCAATTAGCCTCCTGTCTGCACGACACTCCAGAGCCTGGTGGAGCTCCAGAATGTCTCTCTCCAGAGCCTTCATGGACTCACGGATACCTCTCGTGACACTTCCAGTGTACTGCTGGCAGAACTGGCGAATCTGCACCTTGCCAATATCCCACCACTGCCTCAGGGAGACAAAGTGGGCCTTCTGACTCCTCCACTGCTGCCAGAAGAACACGAGGCAGTCACAGAAGTGAGCATCGTCAAGCAGCTGGGTATTAAAGTGCCAGTAGGCACTGCGGGACCTCACTGATGGCACAGCGACTGTGCAGACAGTGAGACAGTGGTCCGACAGGCCCACTGGACAGATTGAGCACTGCTTGACGATGCTGTAATGATGTTTACGGCAGTAAAGTCGGTCTAGCCTGGCCAGAGAGAGGGTATTCCCCCTGACCTGGGCCCAGGTGTACTGCCTCGTGTCCCCATGACATCTCCTCCAGATGTCAGTGAGGTCAGACTTGACGAGGATCCTGCGCAGCTCCCTGGCCGACGGGCCATGTGGCTCTGCGTGATTCCTGTCCAGTGTGCTGCTCTCTGTGCAGTTGAAATCACCCCCCAGGAAGACCAGCTCTTCAGGCTGGCAAGTCGCCAGTGCATTTTCAAGCTCCCTGAACAGGGTGACCCTCTCCCCGCCGTCGGTGGGTGCGTAAACGTTAATAAAAACAAAGGTTTTCTTTCCGACAACTACTCGCACGAGTAGCAGGCGACCCTTCACCACCTCCTGGACGGCGATAGAGAGGGGCTTGAACCCCACAGAGAACAGCACCGCGACCCCCGCGCTCACAGGGGACCCGTGACTGTAAACGATGTCCCCCTGCCACTCCCGCTGCCAGGCGACGATGTTGGAGCTGTCGGTGTGGGTCTCCTGCAGGAAAGTCACCTGCAGGCTCTTTTCTTTGATGACCTCCAGCACCGCAGCTCGCTTCAAAGCCCTCCTGCACCCATTGGTGTTCAAACTCCCTATCCTAATGTCGCCCATGTTTGCGGAAAAGAAAAAAAGAAAAAACATAAAACACGAACAGACATGTAGCACGCAGACGGATAGTGATGTGACGTGAGGGACAGGACTCATTCGTGCTGAGGTGCGTTCCGCGGTCCTGCCTTGATCTTACCTAAAAGGCTCTTCAGGCGCCATCTCTCCTGATCGCTGAAGTCATTCGCACCCGAGCCCCTCTTCAGATGGCGCGTCGCGGAGAGGACAAAGAGCTCGGTGTCGGGAAAAAAGTCCTCGACCACAGTTCCCCTCTTACCTTTAGTCTTCTCTAAGAACTCCCTGCTGCTCTGGAAACTGTAGCCTCCTCTGCAGCTCCGCCGGGCCGAGGAGCCCGAGGCGAG
>NW_028296901.1:557500-567500 GCF_055471065.1 Atractosteus spatula | reverse complement strand
AATCCAACCCATTGCCCTATACGGCAGTGAAGTGTGGGGTCCCCTCACAGACCAGGATTACACCCAATGGGACAAACACCCCACAGAAACTCTGCACATGGAGATCTGTAGAAACATCCTCCGTGTGCAGAGAAGAACTCCTAACAACGGGTGCAGGGCCGAATTAGGCCAGTACCCACTATTGATAAACATACAGAAAAGAATATTCAAGTATTGGCTACACCTAAAAAACAGTGACCAAAATTCCTACCACCACAAAGCCCTGCTGAGCCAAGAGCTGAGCCCAAAACAGAGCCCCCTGAGCCAGCTGGTCCTGAGGCTCACTGACCTGAGCCACACCGACACTAACCAGCATCAGGACAGCACTGCTAGAGCACCACAACCCAGACTCAACCACATCACAGCACAGATCAAACAGCAATATCTCACACACTGGGACACACACACACAGACACAACATAAACTGGAATGTTACAGAACCTTAAACAGACAATACACACTAGCTGAATATTTGACCAAAATAAAAAATAACAAACAGAAACAGACCCTGACGAAGTACAGGCTCAGTGACCACAACCTGGCCATAGAAACTGGGCGACACAGGCAGACCTGGCTGTCCAGAGAGGACAGGCTGTGCTCCCACTGCCAGCGGGGAGAAATAGAGACAGAGGTGCACTTCCTACTGCACTGTGACAGATACTCTGGGATTAGAGAAACATTCTTCCCGAAATTCAGAAATCTAATCCCAGAGTTCCCACACCTGCCAGAATCACAACGGGTCCCAATCCTACTGGGAGAGGGAGGAGGGAACTCAGTTGAACTGGCAGCCCAGTATGTGATCTCCTGTCACAGCCTGAGGAACAGTGAGTCTGTCTCCCAATAATGCTCCAGCCGCCTACAGAATATGTCAATATTGTATAATATGTCTTTGTTGTAAATGTCTGTAATATGTCTGTAGATTTTATTTTACTTCTATTTTTGTTTTGTTTCATGTAAATATCATTACTTTCATTTGCTTTGGCAACACTGATTGTACCCATCGGTCATGCTAATAAAGCACCTTGAATTGAATTGAATTGAGAGACCGAGAGATAGAGAGAGATCGACAGACAGACAGAGACCAAGAGAGAGAGAGAGAGACCGAGAGAGAGAGACAGAGAGAGAGAGAGACCGAGAGAGAGAGAGACCGAGACCGACAGACAGAGACCGAGAGAGAGAGACAGACAGAGACCGAGAGAGAGAGAGAGAGAGAGAGACAGACAGAGACCGAGAGAGAGAGAGACAGACAGAGACCGAGAGAGACAGACAGACAGAGACCGAGAGAGAGAGAGACAGGCGGAGACCGAGAGAGACAGACAGACAGAGACCGAGAGAGACAGACAGATAGACAGAGAGAAAGACAGACAGGGAACGAGACAGACAGAGACCGAGAGAGAGAGAGACAGGCGGAGACCGAGAGAGACAGACAGACTGAGACCGAGAAAGACAGACAGACTGAGACCGAGAGAGAGAGACAGACAGACAGAGAGACAGACAGACAGAGACCGAGAGAGAGAGACCGACAGAGAGAGACCGAGAGAAACAGACAGACAGACAGAGAGACAGAGAGACAGAGAGACAGAGAGACAGAGAGACAGAAACCGAGAGAGACCGAGAGAGACAGACAGACAGAGACCGAGAGAGACAGATAGAAAGAGACCGAGAGAGAGAGAGAGAGAGACAGACAGACAGAGACCGAGAGAGAGAAGGAGAGAGAGACCGAGAGAGAGAGAGAGACAGACAGACACTGAGAGAGACAGACAGACAGACAGAGACCAAGAGAGAGAGACCGACAGACAGAGACCGAGAGAAAGAGACAGGCAGAGACCGAGAGAGAGAGAGAGAGAAACAGACAGAGACCGAGAGAGAGAGACCGACAGTCAGAGAGACAGACAGACAGAGACCGAGAGAGAGAGACAGACAGACAGAGACTGAGAGAGAGAGACAGACAGACAGAGACCGAGAGAGAGAGTCAGAGAGAGAGAGACCGAGAGAGAGAGAGAGAGACAGAGACCGAGAGAGAGATAGAGAGACCGAGAGAGAGAGACAGACAGACAGAGACCGAGAGAGAGAGACAGACAGAGAGACAGACAGACAGAGACCGAGAGACAGACACACAGACAGAGACCGAGAGAGAGAGACAGGCAGAGTCCGAGAGAGAGAGAGAGAAACAGACAGAGACCGAGATAGAGAGACCGACAGTCAGAGAGACAGACAGACAGAGACCGAGAGAGAGAGACAGGCAGAGACCGAGAGAGAGAGACAGACAGACAGAGACCGAGAGAGAGAGACAGACAGAGAGACAGACAGACAGAGACCGAGAGAGAGAGAGAGACAGAGACCGAGAGACAGAGACACAGACCGAGAGACAGAGAGAGAGAGACCGAGAGAGAGACAGACAGACAGAGACCGAGAGAGAGAGACAGGCAGAGACCGAGAGAGAGAGAGAGAGAGACCGAGAGAGATAGACAGACAGACAGAGAGACAGACAGACAGAGACCGAGAAAGAGAGACAG
This sequence comes from Atractosteus spatula, assembly GCF_055471065.1. Taxonomy (NCBI): domain Eukaryota; kingdom Metazoa; phylum Chordata; class Actinopteri; order Semionotiformes; family Lepisosteidae; genus Atractosteus; species Atractosteus spatula. Next base: position 564,945 of record NW_028296901.1, on the reverse strand, counting down.
ACAGAGACCGAGAGACACAGACAGAGACCGAGAGACAGAGAGAGAGAGACCGAGAGAGAGACAGACAGACAGAGACCGAGAGAGAGAGACAGGCAGAGACCGAGAGAGAGAGAGAGAAACAGACAGAGACCGAAATAGAGAGACCGACAGTCAGAGAGACAGACAGACAGAGACCGAGAGAGAGACAGAGAGACAGAGACTGAGAGAGAGACAGATAGAGACCGAGAGAGAGACACAGACAGACAGAGACTGAGAGAGACACTGAGAGAGATAGACCGAGAGAGAGAGACCGAGAGAGAGATAGAGAGAGAGACAAACAAAGAGAGAGAGAGAAAGAGAGACAGACAGAGACCGAGAGACAGACAGAGAGAGACCGAGAGAGAGAGAGACAGACAGACAGAGACTGAGAGACAGACAGAGAGAGACCGAGAGAGAGAGAGAGAGACAGACAGAGACTGAGAGACAGACAGAGAGAGACCGAGAGAGAGAGAGAGAGACAGACAGAGACTGAGAGCAAGAGACCGACAAACAGAGACGGAGAGAGAGAGACAGAAAGACAGAGAGACAGACAGACAGAGACGGAGAGAGAGAGACAGACAGAGACCGAGAGAGAGAGAGAGAGAGTGAACAGACAGACAGAGACTGAGAGAGACAGACAGACAGAGACCGAGAGACAGACAGAGAGAGAGACAGACAGAGAGAGAGAGAGACAGACAGAGACCGAGAGAGAGAGACCGACAGAGAGAGAGACTGACAGACAGAGACCGAGAGAAAGAGACAGACAGAGAGACAGAGAGACAGAGACCGAGAGAGACAGATAGACAAAGACCGAGAGAGAAATAGAGAGAGAGAGAGACAGACAGACAGAGACCGAAATAGAGAGAGACAGACAGAGACCGAGAGAGACAGACAGACAGAGACCGAGAGAGAGAGACAGACAGACAGAGACCGAGAGAGACAGACAGACAGAGATCGACAGACAGAGAGAAAGACAGACAGGGAACGAGACAGACAGGGAACGAGAGAGAGAGACCGACAGAGAGAGAGACTGACAGAGACCGAGAGAAAGAGACAGACAGAGAGACAGAGAGAAAGAGAGACAGAGAGACAGACAGACAGAGACTGAGAGAGACAGATAGACAAAGACCGAGAAAGAGAGAGACAGGCGGAGACCGAGAGAGACAGACAGACAGAGACCGAGAGAGACAGACAGACAGAGAGACAGACAGACTGAGACCGAGAGAGACAGACAGACAGAGAGACAGAGAGACAGAGACCGAGAGAGAGAGACTGACAGACAGAGACCGAGATAAAGAGACAGACAGACAGACAGAGAGACAGAGAGACAGACAGACAGACAGATAGAGAGACAGACAGACAGAGACCGAGAGAGACAGATGGAAAGAGACCGAGAGAGAGAGAGACAGACAGACAGAGACCGAGAGAGAGAAGGAGAGAGAGACCGAGAGACAGACAGAGACCGAGAGAGAGAGACCGACAGACAGAGACCAAGAGAGAGAGTGACAGAGAGACAGAGACCGAGAGAGAGAGTGACAGACAGAGACCAAGAGAGAGAGTGACAGACAGACACCGAGAGAGAGAGACAGACAGAGACCGAGAGAGAGAGAGAGACAGACAGAGACCGAGAGAGAGACAGATAGAGACAGAGAGAGAGAGACAGACAGACAGAGACTGAGAGAGAGACTGAGAGAGAGAGAGAGAAACAGACAGAGACAGAGATAGAGAGACCGACAGTCAGAGAGACAGACAGATAGAGACCGAGAGAGAGAGACAGACAGAGAGACAGACAGACAGAGACCGAGAGAGAGAGACCGACAGACAGAGACCGAGAGAGAGAGACAGACAGACAGAAAGAGAGACAGACAGACAGAGACGGAGAGAGAGAGACATACAGACAGAGACTGAGAGAGAGACTGAGAGAGATAGACCGAGAGAGAGAGACCGAGAGAGAGATAGAGAGAGAGACAAACAAAGACCGAGAAAGAGAGAGAAAGAGAGACAGAGACCGAGAGAGATAGAGAGAGACCGAGAGACAGACAGAGACCGAGAGACAGACAGAGAGAGACCGAGAGAGAGAGAGAGAGACAGACAGAGACTGAGAGAAAGAGACCGACAAACAGAGACGGAGAGAGAGAGACAGAAAGACAGAGAGACAGACAGACAAAGACGGAGAGAGAGAGACAGACAGAGACCGAGAGAGACAGACAGACAGAGACCGAGAGAGACAGACAGACAGACAGAGAGAAAGACAGATAGGGAACGAGACAGACAGAGACCGAGAGAGAGAGAGACAGGCGGAGACCGAGAGAGACAGACAGATTGAGACCGAGAAAGACAGACAGACTGACGCCGAGAGAGAGAGACAGACAGACAGAGAGACAGACAGACAGAGACCGAGAGAGAGAGACTGACAGACAGAGACCGAGAGAGAGAGACAGACAGAGACCGAGAGAGAGAGAGAGACAGACAGACACTGAGAGAGAGAGAGAGACAGACAGAGACCGAGAGAGAGAGAGACAGGCGGAGACCGAGAGAGAGAGAGACAGGCGGAGACCGAGAGAGACAGACAGACTGAGACCGAGAGAGAGAGACAGACAGACAGAGAGACAGACAGACAGAGACCGAGAGAGAGAGACCGACAGAGAGAGACCGAGAGAGAGAGAGAGAGAGAGAGACAGACAGACAGAGACCGAGAGAGAGAAGGACAGAGAGACCGAGAGAGAGAGAGAGACCGAGAGAGAGACAGACAGACAGAGACTGATAGAGACAGACAGACAGACAGAGACCAATAGAGAGAGACCGACAGACAGAGACCGAGAGAGACAGACAGACAGAGACCGAGAGAGAGAGACAGGCAGAGACCGAGAGAGAGAGACAGACAGACAGAGACTGAGAGAAAGAGACAGACAGAGAGACAGAGAGACAGAGAGACAGAGACCAAGAGAGACAGACAGACAGAGACCGAGAGAGACAGATAGAAAGAGACCGAAAGAGAGAGAGAGAGAGAGAGACAGACAGACAGAGACCGAGAGAGAGAAGGCGAGAGAGACCGAGAGACAGACAGAGACCGAGAGAGAGAGAGACAGAGACAGAGATAGAGAGACAGACAGAGACCGAGAGAGAGAGACCGACAGTGACCGAGAGAGAGAGTGACAGACAGACAGAGACCGAGAGAGAGAGACAGACAGAGACCGAGAGAGAGAGAGAGAGAGACAGACAGACACTGAGAGAGAGAGAGAGACAGATAGAGACTGAGAGAGACCGAGAGAGAGAGAGACAGACAGAGACTGAGAGAGACAGACAGACAGACAGAGACCAAGAGAGAGAGACCGACAGAGACCGAGAGAGAGAGACAGGCAGAGACCGAGAGAGAGAGAGAGAGAAACAGACAGAGACCGAGAGAGAGAGACCGACAGTCAGAGAGACAGACAGACAGAGACCGAGAGAGAGAGACAGGCAGAGACCGAGAGAGAGAGACAGACAAACAGAGACCGAGATAGAGAGACCGACAGTCAGAGAGACAGACAGACAGAGACCGAGAGAGAGAGACAGGCAGAGACCGAGAGAGAGAGACAGACAGACAGAGATCGAGAGAGAGAGACAGACAGAGAGACAGACAGACAGAGACCGAGAGAGAGAGAGAGACAGACAGAGACCGAGATAGAGAGAGACAGAGAGAGACCGAGACAGAGAGAGACAGAGAGAGACCGAGATAGAGACCGAGAGAGATAGACAGAGAGAGAGAGAGAGAGAGAGACAGACAGAGACCGAGAGAGAGAGAGAGAGAGACTGAGAGACAGACAGAGACTGAGAGACAGACAGAGAGAGACCGAGAGAGAGAGAGAGAGAGACAGACAGAGACCGAGAGAGAGAGACAGACAGACAGAGAGACAGACAGACAGAGACGGAGAGAGAGAGACAGACAGAGACCGAGAGAGAGAGAGACAGGCGGAGACCGAAAGAGAGAGAGACAGGCGGAGACCGAGAGAGAGAGACAGGCGGAGACCGAGAGAGACAGACAGACTGAGACCGAGAGAGAGAGACAGAGAGACAGAGAGACAGAAAGACAGAGACCGAGAGAGAGAGACCGACAGAGAGAGACAGAGAGAGAGAGACAGACAGAGAGACAGACAGAGACCGAGAGAGAGAGACATACAGACAGAGACTGAGAGAGACTGAGAGAGATAGACCGAGAGAGAGACCGAGAGAGAGATAGAGAGAGAGACAAACAAAGACCGAGAGAGAGAGAGAGAGAGAAAGAGAGACAGAGACCGAGAGAGATAGAGAGAGACCGAGAGACAGACAGAGACCGAGAGACAGAAAGAGAGAGACCGAGAGAGAGAGAGAGAGACAGACAGAGACTGAGAGAAAGAGACCGACAAACAGAGACGGAGAGAGAGAGACAGACAGAGACCGAGAGATAGAGAGAGAGAAAGACAGACAGACACCGAGAGAGACAGACAGACAGAGACCGAGAGACAGACAGACAGAGACCGAGAGACAGAGACAGACAGACCGAGAGAGAGAGACAGACAGACAGAGAGACAGACAGACAGAGACCGAGAGAGAGAGAGAGAGAGAGACAGACAGAGACCGAGAGAGAGAGAGACAGACAGAGACCGAGAGAGACAGACAGACAGAGACCGAGAGAGAGAGAGACAGGCGGAGACCGAGAGAGACAGACAGACAGAGACCGAGAGAGACAGACAGACAGATAGGGAACGAGACAGACAGAGACCGAGAGAGAGAGAGACAGGCGGAGACCGAGAGAGACAGACAGACTGAGACCGAGAAAGACAGACAGACTGAGACCGAGAAAGACAGACAGACTGACTCCGAGAGAGAGAGACAGACAGACAGAGAGACAGACAGACAGAGACCGAGAGAGAGAGACTGACAGACAGAGACCGAGAGAGAGAGACAGACAGAGACCGAGAGAGAGAGAGAGAGACAGACAGACACTGAGAGAGAGAGAGAGACAGACAGAGACCGAAAGAGAGAGAGACAGGCGGAGACCGAGAGAGAGAGAGACAGGCGGAGACCGAGAGAGACAGACAGACTGAGACTGAGAGAGAGAGACAGACAGACAGAGAGACAGACAGACAGAGACCGAGAGAGAGAGACCGAGAGAGAGAGACCGAGAGAAACAGACAGACAGACAGAGAGACAGAGAGAGAGAGAGAGAGAGAGACAGAAACCGAGAGAGACCGAGAGAGACAGACAGACAGAGACCGAGAGAGACAGATAGAAAGAGACCGAGAGAGAGAGAGAGAGAGAGAGAGACAGACAGACAGAGACCGAGAGAGAGAAGGAGAGAGAGACCGAGAGAGAGAGAGAGACCGAGAGAGAGACAGACAGACAGAGACTGATAGAGACAGACAGACAGATAGACAGACAGAGACCAAGAGAGAGAGACCGACAGACAGAGACCGAGAGAGACAGACAGACAGAGACCGAGAGAGAGAGACAGGCAGAGACCGAGAGAGAGAGACAGACAGACAGAGACTGAGAGAAAGAGACAGACAGAGAGACAGACAGACAGAGACCGAGAGAGAGACAGAGAGACAGACAGACAGAGACCGAGAGAGAGAGACAGACAGATAGAGACCGAGAGGGAGAGAGACAGATAGAGACTGAGAGAGACAGACCAACAGACAGAGACCGAGAGAGAGAGACCGACAGAGAGAGACCGAGAGAAACAGACAGACAGAGAGACAGAGAGACAGAGAGACAGAGACCAAGAGAGACAGACAGACAGAGACCGAGAGAGAGAAGGCGAGAGAGACCGAGAGACAGACAGAGACCGAGAGAGAGAGAGACAGAGACCGAGAGAGAGAGACCGACAGTGACCGAGAGAGAGAGTGACAGACAGACAGAGACCGAGAGAGAGAGACAGACAGAGACCGAGAGAGAGAGAGAGAGAGACAGACAGACACTGAGAGAGAGAGAGAGACCGAGAGAGAGAGAGACCGAGAGAGAGAGAGACAGACAGAGACTGAGAGAGACAGACAGACAGACAGAGACCAAGAGAGAGAGACCGACAGAGACCGAGAGAGAGAGACAGGCAGAGACCGAGAGAGAGAGACCGACAGTCAGAGAGACAGACAGACAGAGACCGAGAGAGAGAGACAGGCAGAGACCGAGAGAGAGAGACAGACAGACAGAGACCGAGATAGAGAGACCGACAGTCACAGAGACAGACAGACAGAGACCGAGAGAGAGAGACAGGAAGAGACCAAGAGAGAGAGACAGACAGACAGAGATCGAGAGAGAGAGACAGACAGAGAGACAGACAGACAGAGACCGAGAGAGAGAGACGGACAGACAGAGACCGAGAGAGAGAGACAAACAGACAGAAAGAGAGACAGACAGACAGAGACCGATAGAGAGAGAGAGACAGACAGAGACCGAGAGAGAGAGAGAGACAGACAGAGACCGAGAGAGAGAGAGAGAAACATACAGAGACCGAGATAGAGAGAGACAGAGAGAGACCGAGACAGAGAGAGACAGAGAGAGACCGAGATAGAGAGACAGACAGATAGAGACCGAGAGAGAGACCGAGAGAAATAGACAGAGAGAGAGAGAGAGAGACAGACAGAGACCGAGAGAGAGAGAGAGAGAGACTGAGAGACAGACAGAGACTGAGAGACAGACAGAGAGAGACCGAGAGAGAGAGAGAGAGAGACAGACAGAGACCGAGAGAGAGAGACAGACAGACAGAGAGACAGACAGACAGAGACGGAGAGAGAGAGACAGACAGAGAACGAGAGAGAGAGAGACAGGCGGAGACCGAAAGAGAGAGAGACAGGCGGAGACCGAGAGAGAGAGAGACAGGCGGAGACCGAGAGAGACAGACAGACGGAGACCGAGAGAGAGAGACAGACAGACAGAGAGACAGACAGACAGAGACCGAGAGAGAGAGACCGACAGAGAGAGACCGAGAGACAGAGAGACAGAGAGACAGAGAGAAAGAGACCGAGAGAGACAGATAGAAAGAGACCGAGAGAGAGAGAGAGAGAGAGACAGACAGACAGAGACCGAGAGAGAGAGACCGAGAGAGAGAGACCGAGAGAGAGACAGACAGAGACCGAGAGAGAGAGACAGACAGAGAGAGACCGTGAGAGAGAGACAGACAGAGAGAGACCGTGAGAGAGAGTTAGAGAGAGAGAGACCGAGAGAGAGAGAGAGAGAGAGAGACAGAGACCGAGAGAGAGATAGAGAGACCGAGAGAGAGAGACAGACAGACAGAGACCGAGAGAGCGAGACAGACAGAGAGACAGACAGAGACCGAGAGAGAGAGAGACAGCCAGAGACCGAGAGAGAGACCGAGAGAGAGAAACAGACAGAGACCGAGATAGAGAGACCGACAGTCAGAGAGACAGACAGACAGAGACCGAGAGAGAGAGACAGGCAGAGACCGAGAG
>NW_028296901.1:547500-555000 GCF_055471065.1 Atractosteus spatula | reverse complement strand
GAGAGAGACAGACAGACAGAGAGACAGACAGACAGAGACCGAGAGAGACAGACAGAGACCGAGAGAGAGAGACCGACAGACAGAGACCGAGAGATAGAGAGACAGACAGACAGAGAACGAGAAAGAGAGAGAGAGAGAGAGACCGAGAGAGTGACCGAGAGACAGACAGACAGAGACCGAGAGAGAGAGTCAGACAGAGACCGAGAGAGAGAGTCAGACAGAGAGACCGAGAGAGAGAGAGAGAGAGACAGAGACCGAGAGAGAGACTCAGAGAGAGAGAGACCGAGAGAGAGAGAGTGAGACAGAGACCGAGAGAGAGATAGAGAGACCGAGAGAGAAAGACAGACAGACAGAGACCGAGAGAGAGAGAGAGAGAGAGACAGACAGACAGAGACCGAGAGACAGACAGACAGAGACCGAGAGAGAGAGACAGACAGAGACCGAGATAGAGAGTCAGAGAGAGAGAGACCGAGAGAGAGAGAGAGACAGAGACCAAGAGAGAGATAGAGAGACCGAGAGAGAGAGACAGACAGACGGAGACCAAGAGAGAGAGACAGACAGAGAGACAGACAGACCGAGACCGAGAGACAGACAGATAGTGACCGAGAGAGAGAGACAGACAGAGACCGAGAGAGAGAGACAGACAGACAGACAGACAGACAGACAGAGACCGAGAGAGAGAGACCGAAAGACAGACAGAGACCGAGAGACAGACAGAAAGAGACCGAGAGAGAGAGACCGACAGACAGAGAGACAGACAGACAGAGACCAAGAGAGAGAGAGAGAGACCGAGAGAGAGAGACAGAGAGCGAGAGACCGAGAGAGAGAGACAGAGAGAGAGAGACAGAGACCGAGAAAGAGAGTCAGACAGAGAGACAGACAGAGACTGAGAGAGAGAGAGAGACAGACAGAGACCGAGAGAGACAGAAAGAGACCGACAGACAGAGACCGAGAGATAGAGAGACAGACAGAGAACGAGAGAGAGTGTCAGACAGAGACCGAGAAAGAGAGTCAGACAGAGACCGAGAAAGAGAGTCAGACAGAGAGACCGAGTGAGAGAGAGAGAGACAGACAGAGACCGAGAGAGAGAGTCAGACAGAGAGACCGAGTGAGAGAGAGAGAGACAGACAGAGACCGAGAGAGAGAGAGAGAGTGAGACAGACAGAGACCGAGAAAGAGAGAGAGAGAGAGACCGAGAGAGAGACAGAAAGACAGAGAGACAGACAGACAGAGACCGAGAGAGAGACTCAGAGAGAGAGAGACCGAGAGAGAGAGAGAGAGACAGAGACCGAGAGAGAGATAGAGAGACCGAGTGAGAGAGACAGACAGACAGAGACCGAGAGAGAGAGACAGAGAGACAGACAGACAGAGACCGAGAGACAGACAGACAGAGACCGAGAGAGAGAGACAGACAGAGACCGAGAGAGAGAGACAGACAGAGACACAGACAGAGACCGAGAGAGAGAGAGAGAGACAGAGACCGACAGACAGAGACCGAGAGATATACAGAGAACGAGAGAGAGAGAGTCAGACAGAGACCGAGAAAGAGAGTCAGACAGAGAGACCGAGTGAGAGAGAGAGAGACAGACAGAGACCGAGAGAGAGAGAGAGAGACAGACAGAGACCGAGAGAGAGAGAGAGAGAGAGTGAGACAGACAGAGACCGAGAAAGAGAGAGAGAGAGAGACCGAGAGAGAGAGACAGACAGAGACCGAGAGAGAGAGACAGAGAGAGAGAGACCGAGAGAGAGAGAGAGAGAGACAGAGATCAAGAGAGAGATAGAGAGACCGAGAGAGAGAGACAGACAGACAGAGACCGAGAGAGAGAGACAGACAGAGAGACAGACAGACCGAGACCGAGAGAGAGACAGACAGAGACCGAGAGAGAGAGACAGACAGAGACCGAGAGAGAGAGACAGACAGACAGAGAGACAGACAGACAGACAGAGAGAGACCGAGAGATAGAGAGAGATCGACAGACAGAGACCAAGAGAGAGAGAGAGAGACCGAGAGAGAGAGACAGACAGAGACCGAGAGAGAGAGACAGACAGACAGAGAGACAGACAGACAGAGACCGAGAGAGAGAGACCGAAAGACAGACAGAGACCGAGAGACAGACAGAAAGAGACCGAGAGAGAGAGACCGACAGACAGAGAGACAGACAGACAGACAGAGAGAGACCGAGAGATAGAGAGAGATCGACAGACAGAGACCAAGAGAGAGAGAGAGAGACCGAGAGAGAGAGACAGAGAGCGAGAGACCGAGAGAGAGAGACAGAGAGAGAGAGACAGAGAGAGAGAGACAGAGACCGAGAAAGAGAGTCAGACAGAGACACAGACAGAGACCGAGAGAGAGAGAGAGAGACAGACAGAGACCGAGAGAGACAGACAGAGACCGACAGACAGAGACCGAGAGATATACAGAGAACGAGAGAGAGAGAGTCAGACAGAGACCGAGAAAGAGAGTCAGACAGAGAGACCGAGTGAGAGAGAGAGAGACAGACAGAGACCGAGAGAGAGAGAGAGAGAGAGTGAGACAGACAGAGACCGAGAAAGAGAGAGAGAGAGAGACCGAGAGAGAGAGACAGACAGAGACCGAGAGAGAGAGACAGACAGACAGAGACCGAGATAGAGAGTCAGAGAGAGAGAGACCGAGAGAGAGAGAGAGAGAGACAGAGATCAAGAGAGAGATAGAGAGACCGAGAGAGAGAGACAGACAGACAGAGACCGAGAGAGAGAGACAGACAGAGAGACAGACAGACCGAGACCGAGAGAGAGACAGACAGAGACCGAGAGAGAGACAGACAGAGACCGAGAGAGAGAGACAGACAGAGACCGAGAGAGAGAGACCGAAAGACAGACAGAGACCGAGAGACAGACAGAAAGAGACCGAGAGAGAGAGACCGACAGACAGAGAGACAGACAGACAGACAGAGAGAGACCGAGAGATAGAGAGAGATCGACAGACAGAGACCAAGAGAGAGAGAGAGAGACCGAGAGAGAGAGACAGAGAACGAGAGACCGAGAGAGAGAGACCGACAGACAGAGACCGAGAGACAGACAGAAAGAGACCGAGAGAGAGAGACCGACAGACAGAGAGACAGACAGACAGAGAGAGACCGAGAGATAGAGAGAGATCGACAGACAAACAGAGACCAAGAGAGAGAGAGAGAGACCGAGAGAGAGAGACAGAGAGAGAGAGAGACCGAGAGAGAGAGACAGAGACCGACAGACAGAGACCGAGAGAGAGAGAGAGACAGACAGAGACCGAGAGAGAGAGAGAGTGAGACAGACAGAGACCGAGAAAGAGAGAGAGAGAGACCAAGAGAGAGAGACAGACAGACAGAGACCGAGAGAGAGAGAGAGAGAGAGAGAGAGAGAGAGACAGACAGAGACCGAGAGAGAGAGTCAGACAGAGACCGAGAGAGAGAGTCAGACAGAGAGACCGAGTGAGAGAGTGAGAGACAGACAGAGACCGAGAGAGAGAGAGAGAGAGAGTGAGACAGACAGAGACCGAGAAAGAGAGAGAGAGACCGAGAGAGAGACAGACAGACAGAGACCGAGAGAGAGACAGAGAGAGAGAGACCGAGAGAGAGAGACCGAGACCGAGAGATAGAGACACAGACAGAAAACGAGAGAGAGAGTCAGACAGAGACCGAGAAAGAGAGTCAGACAGAGAGACAGACAGAGACCGAGAGAGAGAGAGAGAGACAGACAGAGACCGAGAGAGACAGACAGAGACCGACAGACAGAGACCGAGAGATAGAGAGACAGACAGAGAACGAGAGAGAGAGTCAGACAGAGACCGAGAAAGAGAGTCAGACAGAGAGACCGAGTGAGAGAGAGAGAGACAGACAGAGACCGAGAGAGAGAGAGAGAGACAGACAGAGACCGAGAGAGAGAGAGAGACAGACAGAGACCGAGAGAGAGAGAGAGAGAGAGAGTGAGACAGACAGAGACCGAGAAAGAGAGAGAGAGACCGAGAGAGAGAGACAGACAGACAGAGATCGAGAGAGAGATAGACAGACAGTGAGACAGACAGACAGAGACCGAGAGAGAGAGAGAGACCGAGAGAGAGAGCGACAGACAGAGACCGAGAGAGAGAGACAGACAGACAGAGAACGAGAGAGAGATAGACAGACAGTGAGACAGACAGACAGAGACCGAGAGAGAGAGAGAGACCGAGAGAGAGAGCGACAGACAGAGACCGAGAGAGAGAGACAGACAGACAGAGACCGAGAAAGAGAGAGAGAGAGAGAGACCGAGAGAGAGAGAGAGAGTGACCGAGAGAGAGAGAGATAGTGATCGAGAGACGGACAGACAGAGACCGAGAGAGAGAGACAGACAGAAAGAGAGACAGACAGACAGAGAACGAGAGAGAGATAGACAGACAGTGAGACAGACAGACAGAGACCGAGAGAGAGAGAGAGGCAGACAGACAGAGAGACAGACAGACAGAGACCGACAGACAGAGACCGAGAGATAGAGACAGACAGAAAGAGAGACAGAGAGACAGAGAACGAGAGAGAGATAGACAGACAGTGAGACAGACAGACAGAGACCAAGAGAGAGAGAGACCGAGAGACAGACAGAGACCGAGAGACAGACAGACAGAGACCGAGAGAGAGAGACCGACAGACAGAGAGACAGACAGAGAGAGAGAGACCGACAGAGACCGAGAGAGAGCGACAGACAGAGACCGAGAGAGAGACCGAGAGAGAGAGACCGAGAGAGAGAGACAGACAGAGAGACAGACAGACAGAGACCGAGAGAGATAGATAGACAGAGACCGAGAGAGAGAGAAAAGCAGAGACGGAGAGAGAGAGACAGACAGACAGAGACCGAGAAAGAGAGACATACAGACAGAGACCGAGAGAGAGAGAGAGACCGAGAGAGAGAGACAGACAGACAGAAACCGAGAGAGAGCGACAGAGAGAGACCGAGAGAGAGAGACAGACAGACAGAGACCGAGAGAGAGAGAAAGGTAGAGACCGAGAGAGAGAGACAGACAGACAGAGACCGAGAGAGAGAGACAGACAGACAGAGACCGAGAAAGAGAGACAGACAGACAGAGACTGAGAGAGAGAGAGAGAGAGAGAGAGTGAGACAGACAGAGACCGAGAAAGAGAGAGAGAGAGAGACCGAGAGAGAGAGACAGACAGACAGAGACCGAGAGAGAGAGAGAGAGAGAGACAGACAGAGACCGAGAGAGAGAGTCAGACAGAGACCGAGAAAGAGAGTCAGACAGAGACCGAGAAAGAGAGTCAGACAGACAGTGAGACAGACAGACAGAGACCGAGAGAGAGAGAGAGAGAGACCGAGAGAGAGAGACAGACAGACAGAGACCGAGAGAGAGCGACAGACAGAGACCGAGAGAGAGAGTCAGACAGAGACCGAGAAAGAGAGACAGACAGACAGAGACCGAGAAAGAGAGACAGACAGACAGAGACTGAGAGAGAGAGAGAGAGAGAGTGAGACAGACAGAGACCGAGAAAGAGAGAGAGAGAGAGACCGAGAGAGAGAGACAGACAGACAGAGAGAGAGAGAGAGAGAGACAGACAGAGACCGAGAGAGAGAGTCAGACAGAGACCGAGAAAGAGAGTCAGACAGAGACCGAGAAAGAGAGTCAGACAGACAGTGAGACAGACAGACAGAGACCGAGAGAGAGAGAGAGACCCAGAGAGAGAGACAGACAGACAGAGACCGAGAGAGACAGACAGACAGAGACCGAGAAAGAGAGAGAGAGAGAGAGACCGAGAGAGAGAGAGAGAGAGAGAGTGACCGAGAGAGAGAGAGAGAGAGAGACCGAGAGAGAGAGAGAGAGAGAGTGACCGAGAGAGAGAGAAAGACAGACAGAGACCGAGAGAGAGAGAGACAGACAGACAGAGACCGAGAGAGAGAGAGACCGAGAGACAGACAGAGACCGAGAGACAGACAGACAGAGACCGAGAGAGAGAGACCGACAGACAGAGAGACAGACAGAGAGAGACAGACAGACAGAGACCGAGAGAGAGAGACAGACAGACAGAGACCGAGAGAGAGCGACAGACAGACAGAGACCGAGAGAGAGCCCGAGAGAGAGAGACCGAGAGAGAGAGAGAGAGACAGAGACCAAGAGAGAGATAGAGAGACCGAGAGAGAGAGACAGACAGACAGAGACCGAGAGACAGGCAGACAGTGACCGAGAGAGAGAGACAGACAGAGACCGAGAGAGAGAGACAGACAGACAGAGAGACAGACAGACAGAGACCGAGAGAGAGAGACCGACAGACAGAGACCGAGAGACAGACAGAAAGAGAAAGAGAGAGAGAGACCGACAGACAGAGAGACAGACAGACAGAGAGAGACCGAGAGATAGAGAGAGATCGACAGACAGACAGAGACCAAGAGAGAGAGAGAGAGACCGAGAGAGAGAGACAGAGAGAGAGAGACCGAGAGAGAGAGACCGAGAGAGAGAGACCGAGACCGAGAGATAGAGACACAGACAGAAAACGAGAGAGAGAGTCAGACAGAGACCGAGAAAGAGAGTCAGACAGAGAGACAGACAGAGACCGAGAGAGAGAGAGAGAGAGACCGACAGAGACCGAGAGAGACAGACAGAGACCGACAGACAGAGACCGAGAGATAGAGAGACAGACAGAGAACGAGAGAGAGAGTCAGACAGAGACCGAGAAAGAGAGTCAGACAGAGAGACCGAGTGAGAGAGAGAGAGACAGACAGAGACCGAGAGAGAGAGAGAGAGACAGACAGAGACCGAGAAAGAGAGAGAGAGACCGAGAGAGAGAGACAGACAGACAGAGATCGAGAGAGAGAGAGAGAGAGAGAGAGTCCGACAGAGACCGAGAAAGAGAGTCAGACAGACAGAGAACGAGAGAGAGATAGACAGACAGTGAGACAGACAGACAGAGACCGAGAGAGAGAGAGAGAGAGACCGAGAGAGAGAGCGACAGACAGAGACCGAGAGAGAGAGACAGACAGACAGAGACTGAGAAAGAGAGAGAGAGAGAGAGACCGAGAGAGAGAGAGAGAGTGACCGAGAGAGAGAGAGATAGTGATCGAGAGACGGACAGACAGAGACCGAGAGAGAGATAGACAGACAGTGAGACAGACAGACAGAGACCGAGAGAGAGAGAGAGGCAGACAGACAGAGAGACAGACAGACAGAGACCGACAGACAGAGACCGAGAGAGAGAGACCGAGAGAGAGAGAGACAGAGAGACAGAGAACGAGAGAGAGATAGACAGACAGTGAGACAGACAGATAGAGACCGAGAGAGAGAGAGACAGACAGACAGAGAGACAGACAGACAGAGACCGAGAGAGACAGACAGAGTCCTAGAGAGAGAGACCGACAGACAGAGACTGAGAGATAGAGACCGACAGACAGAGACTGAGAGATAGAGAGACAGACAGATAGAGAACGAGAGAGAGAGTCAGACAGAGACCGTGAGAGAGAGTCAGACAGAGAGAGACCGAGAGAGAGAGAGAGAGAGAGACAGACAGA
>NW_028296901.1:447500-540000 GCF_055471065.1 Atractosteus spatula | reverse complement strand
GTCAGACAGAGACCGAGAGAGAGAGTCAGACAGAGAGACCGAGAGAGAGAGAGAGAGAGACAGACAGAGACCGAGAGAGAGAGAGAGACAGAGAGAGAGAGAGAGACAGACAGACAGAGACCGAGAGAGAGAGAGACAGATAGAGACCGAGAGAGACAGACCGACAGACAGAGACCGAGAGAGAGAGACCGACAGTCAGAGAGACAGACACAGAGAGACAGACAGAGACTGAGAGAGAGAGACAGACAGAGACTGAGAGAGAGAGACCGACAGACAGAGACCGAGAGAGAGAGACCGACAGTGAGAGAGACAGACAGAGAGAGAGACAGAGAGAGAGAGACAGACAGAGACCGAGAGAGAAAGTCAGAGAGACAGAGACCGAGAGAGAGAGATAGAGAGACCGAGAGAGAGAGACAGACAGAGACCGAGAGAGAGACTCAGAGAGAGAGAGACCGAGAGAGAGATAGAGAGACCGAGAGAGAGAGACAGACAGACAGAGACCGAGAGAGAGAGACAGAGAGACAGACAGACAGAGACCGAGAGACAGACAGACAGTGACCGAAAGAGAGAGACAGACAGAGACCGAGAGAGAGAGACAGACAGACAGAGACCGAGAGAGAGAGACAGAGAGACAGACAGACAGAGACCGAGAGACAGACAGTGACCGAAAGAGAGAGACAGACAGAGACCGAGAGAGAGAGACAGACAGACAGAGACAGAGAGAGAGAGTCAGAGAGAGAGAGACCGAGAGAGAGAGACCGAGAGAGAGAGACAGACAGAGACCGAGAGAGAGACTCAGAGAGAGAGAGACCGAGAGAGAGATAGAGAGACCGAGAGAGAGAGACAGACAGACAGAGACCGAGAGAGAGAGACAGAGAGACAGACAGACAGAGACCGAGAGACAGACAGACAGTGACCGAGAGAGAGAGACAGACAGAGACCGAGAGAGAGAGACAGACAGAGACCGAGAGAGAGAGACAGACAGACAGAGACAGAGAGAGAGAGTCAGAGAGAGAGAGACCGAGAGAGAGAGAGAGAGAGACAGAGACCGAGAGAGAGAGACAGACAGACAGAGACAGAGAGAGAGAGTCAGAGAGAGAGAGACCGAGAGAGAGACAGAGACCAGTCCCGCTCTGATCAGGAGCCAAGTAGAAAGTAGAAAGTAGAAAGGTGTTGTCCTCCGATCTCGTCCCTCCCTCGACCTCCGACCTTGGCCAAAAGGCGGAGAAGCGATACCCCCAAAGGCGCGGACCGACGCGCGGGCGTTCCGCTGGCGCACAGTGGCGCAGGCCGACTCTCCTCTGGAGCCCGGGACCCGCGCAGCTGCCGGCCTCCCTGCAGCCAGAGGCCTGCCGCCGGACTCTGCTCCCCCTCTCTCTTGCCTGCCTGCCTGCCTTCCTGCCAGTCCCGGGCGGGGGCCCTGCTCTTTGATCTTCTGTCAACGGCCCGACAACGACCGCAGCCGCGGGGGGCGCCAGCCGCCCGGCCTCCTTAGCTTAGGCCCCTCCCACCGGCAGCAGCTGTGCCCAACCAGCTGCAAGCGAAAGCGGACCGCCAGCACCTGCGGGCAGAGGCAAGGGGCAGCTCTCTCTCTCGGGAGGGACGGGGACGCGCGCGCACACACACACGCCTGCCTGCCTGCCTGCCTGCCTGCCTGCGGAAAAAAAAGAAAGAAAAGGTGTATATACTAAGTTTTTTGGAGGGAAAACGCCCGGCTGTCGAAAGGGGCCCGCCTGCAAGGACGGGGACACACACACACACACACACACACACACACACACAAGCCACGCCTGCCTCCCAGGGAAAAGGAGGAAAAAACTAAGTTTTTTGGAGGGAAAACGCACGGGAGCCGAAAAGGGGGCCGGCCTGCTGGCCGAGAGAGTCGAGGCGCGGGAAAGCGCACGGAGGGAGCACGGGAACGGGGAGGGGGAGAGAGAGAGACACAGAGACACACGGATGGACGAGAGACGAGACCGGAGAGGAAGGAGCTCCGGTCCACCTCGCTTGCTTGCTAGCTACGTCTGTCTTTTCACCGCTGAGAGAAGGTAGTGCACCGTTCCCGGAGGCGCTGCAATACCGGGCCGATGCGTGGAGAGGACGGAGCAAGCTCCTGATCCAGCTCCCTGTTCCAAAAATCCGTTTAATATGTGGTCCCCCGATGGGGGACGTATCAGATATTAAACTGATAAGAACAGATTTTTTTTATATTTTATATAAAAACAAAACGATACACAAAACTCAATCACGCCACACTCTCACAGCCCTACACCTAACTCAGTTCCCTAACACATACAGATCCTTCCACCGCTCTTTCGCCGCAGCAAATCCCCACTTTCGCACATCCCATTTCACTCTGTTCCCTATGTTATTCCTCACCCTCCACACCACAGCACCCACAGATCCATGCACACCATGCTTCACCAACTCATTCCTGTCCTGCCATACATACGCTTTGACTAAACTAATCAACAGCCACACCAGAAATCTCTCATTCCATTTCCTAACACCCACCACACCCCTTAACACCATTGAATAAGTCAAACATTCCGAAGTGAAAAATGAAGGCATCCACCGTGCAGACTCCCCCCACACCCGTTGCGCAAAGTCACACTCCCAAAACACGTGTTTCACTGTCTCCTCCTTGTGGCACTGATCACGGGGGCAACTCTTCTGCTTAGTCAAGCCGTGTTTGTACAAAATCTCTCGTACAGCCAGTCTATTCCACACGCACAGCCAGTTCAAGTCACGTAACCTATTGTCCAGATGCTCCGGCTGTGTGCGCACCCAGACCTCGCGAGGCACTCCCACTACTGCGGCACTGCTGTCTGTTCTCAGAAGACGGTACATTAGCCTGTGGTCCAAAGAAGTAAGTCCCACCTTCACCGCCAGGTGTACTTTGATCCAGTGCGCAGCGTGTCTGTAGTGCCACGGCAACTTCTCAGCTTTGGGCGTAGAATTCGTCCACTGCACCAAGTGTCTCATGGTATGCGAAAACCACAGACGCACAAAGAAAAAACAGACATGCATCGGGTCTCCTTGCAATGCCACACAGAGACTGGCAACAAAGACACAGTCCAACTTCAGGGGCAAGTCCAAAACCCCTCTACCCCCTTCTTCTATCGGCCTGTACATGTCAGTACGTTTTACGTACTCGTACTTCTGTCCCCATACAAAAACAAAGACAGACCGCACCAAATCCTTCCTCATTCTTGCCGGCATGGGGTAGACCACCGCTAAATGGAGTAGTAACGGCAGGACGTCAATCTTTAAAACCACCACCTTCCCGAGAAAGGACAAAGATCTGTGCTGCCACAAACCCAGCTTTTGCTTCACCTTTCTCATCCTTTCCTCCCAGTTGAGACGGACCGCGTCTTCTGGGTGAAACAGGATGCCCAGGATCTTGATCGGGTCCCTCACCACCGTCAGACCCCCAAACGCATCTTCCTTGGTCTGCCAAGTGCCCCAGTACTTTATGGAGCTCTTGTTCCGGTTCAGCTTGGTCCCCAGTCCGTCTTCATGCTCTTGAACTATATTGAGCACATGCTGCAAACTGACCTCTGAGCTCAGAAACAAAGTAACATCATCAGCATAGGCGATTACCTTGACCTGCCTGCCCTTGCTTCCAGGCACCACAACACCCTCCACCCGAGGATCCTCCCGGATCTGATCCAAAAAAGGCTCTACATAGAGAACATAAAGCAAGGGGGACAAAGGGCACCCTTGCCGTACGCCGCACGCCACTGGGATGGCTCTACCTACCCATCCATTGATGTTGACTCGTGTTTCCACGTTCCTGTACAGGGTCCGGATCCAGTCTATAAAACGCACACTGACGCCCATTCTGGCTAGGATCTCCCACAAGGCAGCGTGGTGGACCCTGTCAAACGCCTTGTTCTGGTCCAGGTTCACCATCATCAACGGCAGCCTCCTGTCCCTGACCCATTCCGTGATGTCCCTTATAAGTTGCAGATTCCAGGCCAGCCTCCTGCCAGCCACCGCACATGTCTGCTCTTCCTTCACCAAACGGGCCATGATGTCCCTGAGCCTCATACCCAGAACCCTGGCGAGGATCTTGTAGTCTGTACACAACAACTGCAGGGGCCTCCAATTGTCCAGGTCGGCCTTATCCCCCTTTTTCTTGTAGATCAGCGTTAGCAAACCCGTCTTCATCGAGGGACTCATCTCGCCAAGTTCGAGGATCTCTGTAAAAACTGTACACAAAATGGGTTCCAAATGCTTCCAAAAAACCCTATAAAATTCAACAGGTAGGCCGTCCACCCCTGGGACTGTCCCCTTCTTTAGGCCTAGCATGGCAGTCTTAATTTCCTTGGCTGTAATCGGGCTATCCAAGCCATTAGTTTCGCCGCGTCGGAAACGTACCTGGGCCATCAGCCTGCTCCGCACTTCCTTGTCCACCGCCTTTTCTGCAAAAAGATCTTCATAATACTCAGTAGCACAACCAAGCATATCTGTTATGTCCTCCACCACCCTCCCATCCTTCTTCACTAACCTTTCGATGCAGACTTTCTCCTGTTGCGTCCTGACCAGGCTGAAAAACTGTGAGGAGCACTGCTCGTCCTTCTCCATCTGGATACCCCTTAATCTGAATAGAAAATCCTTGGCACGTTGCAGCCATTGAGTGCGCAAACATGCCCTTATCCTGTTAGCCTTTCGCAGATCGAAATCTCCTCCACAGTTGGCCTCCTCATACATGAACTCCAGACACTTTTGGAATCTAGACAGTTCTTCCCGCTCAGCTTGCCGTCTAGAAACACAATAGTCAATTGACACCGTAGATATTACCTGTTTACTGTGCTCCCACCATTCTACAGCTGTCCGGAACTTCCCACGCATCTGAGAAAGGTGTCCCAACAGGCGGCCGATTCGCACCTGGTATTCTCTGTCCTCCAGTACAGACCTATTTAGCTTCCAATATCCATGTCTGAAGCGTCGTTCTTTAACTTTAAAGGACACAGATACCCAAAAGTGGTCTGAAAACCACGTCGGCACCACCTTTCTGCTCAGGATCTCCAACTCCAAATTATGAAAGATATAGTCCAGTCGTCTTGTGACTCCACGACTATTTTCCCACGTGTGATGCTTTAAACCAACAAGCCCATCTTTTAATTTAAAATCTTTAATAATTTTCACCAGTGCACTCGTCCCACCACCCTGAGCTCCCTCCATATCAATGTTAAAATCTCCCCCCAACACCACACTTCTGTTTGTGTAGAGCACTGGCTCCAGGTCCTTAAAAAAGTCCTCCTGCATTCTCCTGTCAGCCGGCACATACACACCCACTATTCTCAATGGGATATCCCCCCATCGACCATCAACTAAAAAGAGTCTGCCTGGAACTACAGATCGGACTTCATGCGGCACAAACAAAGGGGAACCGCAGAGAATGCCTATCCCAGAGGAGTGGACTCCACCTGCGCTCCACCAAGACCGACCCTTCTTCCATTCCTGCTGAAACACCTCAGCGTCCTTACTTCCCGCCAAGTGCACCTCCTGGAGGACACAAAAGTCAAAATTCCTTTCGGCTAATTCTTCAAAAACCGCGTGTCGCTTTTCTCTACTCTTTAAGCCCCTGACATTCATGGTAGCAAATGTGAGGGTCATGATGGACCTCCAAAGTTTTCACTGTCCATAACCTCTCCAGTCACAGGTGACACAGGTTCTATATTCCAGAAATAAGGTGGAAACATACCATCCTCCTCCAGCCCGCGCATCACGGCCCGGCCTGCGTCTTCTTGCTCCATTCCAACCTCGGCAGCCCGTCCTGGGGTAGGCGAAATGCAGGAAGTGCTGGGGCTCGCGTCAGTTTCACCACTCACCAGTACTGAACAGATGCCATATGGTTGTGACAGTGCCACCTGCTGCCCAGGCGGCAGTGTTCCTTCCGACCCTTCTGACCCTTCTGAAATCTCCTGGCCTTCTAAGACAGGCCCTGGATCTTCTGAAAGGCCTGTCTCCTCCACTTCGCTGCCGCCCCCTCCCTCCGTCAACGGAGCCCTTTCTTTCTTTTTGGGTTTACTCCCTTCCAACATTGCCCGTTCGTCACTTTCTACCCTCTGCCTCTTAGGGGGGGCATTAGAACCCCTCGGCACCACATCATCTACCTCCTGATTCCCCACTTCTACGTCACCCTGCTCCGTACTGCCAGGATCCACTGGAGCCTCCTCCGGTTGGTCCTCCACCTGCATCCCAGACTGAACCTCATGCTGTTCCTCCGGCTGTCCTGCTGCCTGTTCACCCTGAGGTGTATCCTTCTCCGCTCTCTCCGTACCCCCAGACTGTCCTCTGCCTCCGCCTCCTGCCACCTCCTGGACTACCACACCCCTTCTGCGGTTTTTCCGTCTAATTTTCCGGGCCTCAGCACGTCCCAGTTCCCAGCCAGATTCCTCTTCATTTATGACCTCATCCTCCTCCACTTCTACAAAATCCTCACCACACCCCTTCGTTGCCGCTACATAAGTCAGGTCCCTCCTCAGACAATTCCTGTACATATGGTCATCCTCCCCACACAAAGAACAGACTTTTTTCCTACAAATCCTTTTCGTGTGGCCCTCCTCCCCACACCTTGTGCACCGCGACGTGCGACAGTCTTTCTCCAGGTGACCGATTTCCAGACATTTCTTACAGAAAGGGGGCTGATCTCGATAGAACAAGTACCCACGGCTTGCCCCAAGGGCAAACATTGCTGGGGGGTGCGAAAAGCCCCCTTCATAATTCATGTTGACCTTTAAGGTCACCTGGTACTGCCGTTTCCCTGTCCAATAACCATATCTGTCGTTTATCCTTTTAGGTCTGCCAGCTGATTCCACATGCATCTCCAGAAAAGCTGTAATATCATCATCCGTAATAAAAGGGTCATACATATTAACAATTACCCAACGGGTATCGTCAGAGGCTAATCCTAGCAACTCAAAATCTCTCAAACATACTTCATCCTGCTTCTGCACACAAATTTCAGACACCTTCTTGTATATGCGCTCTTCACAAAAGGATACATCAAAATATTTCTCCTGCCAATTCCCCTGCACACATAAAACCTCAAGGGGTGTTACCTCCAGGATCTTCATCAACACACGACTCACAAACAGCTCCCGACCAGGCATGTCGGTATCCTTCCTCCATCCGAAACGAATTGTCCACTTGATGCTTGGCCCTTGCCGCGGCCTAGCAGCTGGGCCCGTCGCCCCGGCCATCCTGAGGACGACCCGGGCCGGAAGCCCCCGCCGCTCTCCGCTCCTTACGCTCCCTCCGCTCCTTCAAAAAAACTCCGCTCTTTCTCCGAAAAAAAAAACGCCCTCTGGTCTTCCTTCTGGCAGTCGTTCTCCGGTCCTCCAAAGAAAAAAAGGTTGGCCTCGCTCGCCGCCGCTCTCCAGTCCCTCCGCCGTCGCCCTTCTCGTCCCCCAGCCAAGTCTTCAAGCCGCGGGCCTGCCACGTGCTTTTCCGATCTTGGCCAAAAGGCCGAGAAGCGATACCCCCAAAGGCGCGGACCGACGCGCGGGCGTTCCGCTGGCGCACAGTGGCGCAGGCCGACTCTCCTCTGGAGCCCGGGACCCGCGCAGCTGCCGGCCTCCCTGCAGCCAGAGGCCTGCCGCCGGACTCTGCTCCCCCTCTCTCTTGCCTGCCTGCCTGCCTTCCTGCCAGTCCCGGGCGGGGGCCCTGCTCTTTGATCTTCTGTCAACGGCCCGACAACGACCGCAGCCGCGGGGGGCGCCAGCCGCCCGGCCTCCTTAGCTTAGGCCCCTCCCACCGGCAGCAGCTGTGCCCAACCAGCTGCAAGCGAAAGCGGACCGCCAGCACCTGCGGGCAGAGGCAAGGGGCAGCTCTCTCTCTCGGGAGGGACGGGGACGCGCGCGCACACACACACGCCTGCCTGCCTGCCTGCCTGCCTGCGGAAAAAAAAGAAAGAAAAGGTGTATATACTAAGTTTTTTGGAGGGAAAACGCCCGGCTGTCGAAAGGGGCCCGCCTGCAAGGACGGGGACACACACACACACACACACACACACACACACACACACACACACACACACACAAGCCACGCCTGCCTCCCAGGGAAAAGGAGGAAAAAACTAAGTTTTTTGGAGGGAAAACGCACGGGAGCCGAAAAGGGGGCCGGCCTGCTGGCCGAGAGAGTCGAGGCGCGGGAAAGCGCACCGAGGGAGCACGGGAACGGGGAGGGGGAGAGAGAGACACAGAGGCACAGAGACACACGGATGGACGAGAGACGAGACCGGAGAGGAAGGAGCTCCGGTCCACCTCGCTTGCTTGCTAGCTACGTCTGTCTTTTCACCGCTGAGAGAAGGTAGTGCACCGTTCCCGGAGGCGCTGCAATACCGGGCCGATGCGTGGAGAGGACGGAGCAAGCTCCTGATCCAGCTCCCTGTTCCAAAAATCCGTTTAATATGTGGTCCCCCGATGGGGGACGTATCAGATATTAAACTGATAAGAACAGATTTTTTTATATTTTTATTAGAAAAAAGTACGTTAACAAATCATAAAACAGTCCCACACCAACACCCCCCTAATGTCCCGTGCACAAATCCTTCCAGCGCTCTTTTGCTGCAGCAAACCCCCATCTGTGAATGTCCCACTGGACCCTCCTGGCCACCTCCTCCTTCACCCTCCGCAGGATCCCAAAAGCAGGCTTCTCCACGCCGTGCTTCACCAGGTCTGTCCGGGCATCCCAGATGAAGGCCTTGACCAGGCTGACCAGTAGCCACAGCAGGAACTTCCGGTTCCGGCCCCGGATGCCGGCGATCCCTTTCAGGACGGACGCTTGCGTGATGGGGGAATCGGGGCTTACCTGTGCAAAGAGGGTCCCGCACGATCTCCACACCCTCTGGGCGAAGGCACACTCCCAGAAGACGTGACCCACCGTCTCTTCGCCCGCGCAGCCGTGTCGCGGGCACAGGCTCTGTCTGGAGAGCCCGTGCGCATGCATGACGGCCCTGACCGTCAGCCGACCCCACACGCAGAGCCAGTTCAGGTCCTTCAGCTTGTTATCCAGCCCCTCCGGCTGGACCCGCTGCCAGATGATCCGGGACACACCCGGGATCGCCGGCCGTTCTTCCGCCTTCACCATCCTGTACATGGTCCTGTGATTCAAACAGTTCGTCCCTTCCTTGATCCCCGGGTGTGCCCGCAGCCACCGCACTGCGTGGCGGTAGTGCAGCGGGAGCCGCTCTGCTTTGGGGGTCGTGTTGGTCCAGACCGTCAGGTGCCGCATGCTCGCCGCCAGCCAGAGACTGACAAACCGGCTGCACAGGTGGGCCGGGTTGTCGTGCAGGACCGTGCACAGGCTCGCTATGAAGGCGCAGTCCAACTTCGCCGGGAAGTCCAAGATCCCCCGACCCCCATCGGCCAGGGGTCTGTACATATCACACCTCTTCACCCGTTCGTAGGTGTGACCCCAGACGAAGTTGAAGATGCTCCTCACCAGATCTCTCCGCTTCCGGACCGGCAGGGGGTACACTACCGCCAGGTGGAGAAGCAGAGGCAGGACTTCCGCCTTCAGTACCAGCGCCTTCCCGATCCAGGTTAGCGATCGTTGCTGCCACAGGCCTAGCTTCCGGTTGACTTTCCGGAACCCGGCCTCCCAGTTGACACCTCCAGGATCTGTGGAGTGAAAGCTCACCCCCAGGATCTTCAGCGGCCCAGTCGTCCGTGACAGACCGCCAAAGTCCCGCGGCTCGCTCGGCCAGGTCCCGAAGACCTTCACTAAGCTCTTGGCCCTGTTCAGTCGGGCGCCGGTACCTCTTGAGAAATCCTCGACAATGCTGAGCGCCCTCCCCAGGCCGCCTTCAGAGCCCAGGAAGAGCGTGACGTCGTCTGCATATGCCGCGATCTTCGCCATCTGCCCTCCTCCACCTGGCACCAGGATCCCATCCACTCCCGGATCCCTCCTGAGCTGGTCCAGGAGGATCTCTAGGAAAAGCACATACAGCAGGGGCGAGAGAGGACAGCCCTGTCGCACACCACACCGCACTGGAATATGCCCGCCCAACGCTCCGTTGACGCATACCCGGGATGCCACCCCGTTGTACAAGGTCCGGACCCACCTGACAAACCCGTCCGGCAGACCCTTCCTCTCCAGGAGTGCCCACAGAATCTCGTGATGGACCCGGTCAAAGGCCTTGGTCTGGTCGAGGCTCACCAGCAGGAGCGGCAGGCCTCTATCTTCCACCCACGCGATGACGTCGCGGATCAGCTGCAGGGTCCAGCTGATCTTGCGGCCTGCCACACCACACGTCTGGTCAGCCTGCACCAAGGCCGGCATCACTGTTCTCAGGCGACCGCCCAGCACCCTGGCCAAGATCTTATAGTCAGTGCACAGGAGCTGGATTGGCCGCCAATTCCCCAGGTCTGCCTTGTCACCTCCCTTATGGACGAGGGAGATGACACCGATCTTCATGGTGGCACCGAGCCCATCACGATCCAGCACCTCGTTGAATACCTGCACCAAGAGCGGCTCCAGCTGGTCAAAAAAGGTGAGGTAAAACTCGGTCGGTAGACCGTCTATGCCAGGGACAGTGCCCTTCTTCATCCCCATCAGGGCAGATCGGATCTCTGCCCCTGACACTGCCCCGCCCAGAGCAGCGGGGTCGTCTACCGCCGGCTCCACTCCGTCCAGGAGCCTGCTCCTGATACCGGCGTCGGTCTCCTTCTCAGCAAACAGGGTGCTGTAATATTCTGTGGCACACTCCAACATCCCGGGTATGGAAGTGGCTACAGACCCGTCCGTCCTCCGAACGCCGTCAAAGAAGCCTCGCTCTTGTTGCCTCCTCACGGCGCCGAAGAACTGGGACGAGCAGCTTTCGTCATTCTCCCTCCAGACTCCACGGAGCCTGAAAAGAAAGTCCTTAGCCCACTGCAGCCACTTACCCCTAAGCAGGCTCTTGATGTGGGCGATCTTCTCCCCCTCGTAAGCGCCCCCTTGGTTCAGCTGCGCATACAGTGCCTCGAGCTCCTCCTGGAGCTTGGTGCACTGGCGGTCCTCCAAACTGCGGCGGATCCTGCAGTACTTCTTCGTCACCACCGCGATGGTGCGCTTGCAGGACTCCCACCAGTGCACCGCCGAACTGAAGGCGTCCCTCCTCTCCGCACATGCCCGCAGCACTGTAGCGATCTTCCTCTGGTATCTCGCCTCCTGCAGGACTTGCCTGTTCAGCTTCCAGTATCCGGCCTGGAAACGAGGGTCCTCAACACCAAAGGAAGCCGTCAGCATGTGATGGTCGGAAAACCAAGTAGGGGTCGCTTGCCTGCTTAGGGTCGTCCAGTTCGCCGAAGTGAAGACATAATCCAGCCGCCTGAAGGTCCCCCTTCCGTTGTCCCAGGTGTGATGTGCGACATTCTGAAATCCGTCCCGCAGGCCAAAATCTGCAATCAGAGACCGTAACCCATGGGCACCCTCACCTTGTGAGTCCCCCAGGTCGATGTTAAAATCCCCGCCGATGATCAGCTCTCTGTTTGTGTACAGCAGGGGCTCCAGATCTTTCAGGAAGGAGCCCTGCTGCCGCCGGTCCGCCGGGACATACACACCGATCAGCCGGGTCCGCACCCCGTGCCGGGTCCCGTCGACCACCAGCAGGCGCCCGGGGACCACAGAGCTGACCACCTGTGCCGCAAACCCTGGGGAACCACACAGGATGCCCACGCCAGAGGAGTTCACCCCCCCAACGCTCCACCACGAGGGCCCCTTTGTCCACTCCTTCTGGTAAGCGAGCACATCGTCGTGGTCTTTCAGATGGGTCTCCTGCAAAAAGCAAATATCCAAAAGCCTTTGGGACAAATATCGGAAAACTCCAGCTCGTTTCTCCCGGTTCCGCAGACCCCTCACATTAGCCGTGGCCACTGTGAAGGTCATGGCTGCTCCGGGGGGCTGTCACTCTCCATACCGTCGCTGGAGCTAGAGCTGGGTGGATGCTCTGCCCCTGCTGCACTGACCGAACTGTCGGTGTCTGTCCCCTCGATGTAGGTGACCGAAGGGACTGGGCTCACGCCCACCTCCATGTCAGAGACGGGGTCGGGCCCGGGATCGAGAACAAATCCGGGGCTGAGACCGAGGCCGGGGTCGGGGCCCCGGTCAGGGTGGGGGTCGGGGTCGGGGTCGGGGGGAGGGGGGTCGGGAGAGGGGTTGGGGCTGGAGCCCGGGTCAGGGTCAGGCCGGCGCGAGTACTCGCGGTCCGGGGTGTCGACCTGGCACGTCACCACAGGGCTCCCCTCACCTGAAAGGCACTGCGCCACAGAGAAGGGGCCCCGTGCCACGACTCTGTCTCCCTGCCCAGGGGGGAGGGAGCCTGCGGTGTCCCCCAGCTCCTGGCCGTCCTGCGTTGACGCTGGCGCTGCCCCCTCCTCCATCTCCTCCTGGTCTGCCATCGCCTCCCGGTCTGCCATCACCTCCTGCTCTGGCGCCGTCACCAGAGCTGCTACCGTCTCCGGGACGAGCTCCGCCTCCCCGTAGTACTCCCTGGATGTCTTCTTCTTCTTGTCGCCCGTCTCCATCTGTCCCTTGCCAGCCTGCGACCGCTTCCTAGGCTTCTTCCTCAACACGGGCATGTGGTGCATCTCCTCCTCCTCCTCACCTGCCCCCCGCGCTGCGGTTGGTCCTGCGTCTGCTCGGGCGGGGGGGGCCTTCACCACATCCGCCCAGCTCCCGACCACCCCGTCTTCGGCCCGAGATGGTCCCTCCTGCGGGTCGTCGCCGTCCTCCTCATGCTGCCTCCCCTTCCCCTTCCCCTTCCCCTTCCGTCTCGGCCGCACCACCACCGTCCATCCGGCATCCTTCCCGGCTCCCCCAGGGACCGCTCCACCACCATCCTGATGTTCGTCCTCGGTGTCCCCAGCCTCACTGCCTTCCGACTCCGTTTCTCCCACCGCCAGGCCGGATCCGTCATGGACAGCTCTGGCATACTCGGCGTTCCTAAGGAGGCAGTTGCGATACAAATGTCCAGTGTTGCCACACAAGGAACACTCTTTAACGGGACAATTCCGGGCCTGATGACCCCGCCGGTGGCACTTCCCACACTCCGCCGCGTTACACTCGGCCTCCCGGTGCCCGGACTCCCGACACTTCCGACAGAACGGCGGCTGATTCCCGTAGAACAAGTACCCCCTACCTGGACCAATGGCGAAAGTGGCAGGCGGGTGGGCGAAACCATCCTTACTTCTGTCGTCTGGCCTCAGCTCAACGTGATACTGCCTCTTCCCGGTCCAGACCTTGTAGGGGTCCATGATGATACGAGGGGGGTCCAACACGTCGACGTAACGACGGAGGAAGGTCGTGACGTCACTATCGGGAACAAAGGGGTCAAACATGTGCAGAATCACTGACCTTTCATTGTTGCTCTGGAGCCCCAGACACACGTAATTCTCCAGCCTGCCACTTTCCTTAGCCTTCATGATCTTCTCGGAAGCGCCACGATGTCCTTTCTCCTCCACGAACGAGAGATCCATATAGCGCTGCGCCCGATTCCCCTGCAAGCACTTGATATCCGCCACGTCCAAACCCAGGATCCCAAAAAGGATCTCCTCTTCGAAGACGTCCCTCCCCGGCATCTCTCCATCCGGCTTCCAGATGAAGCGGATGGTCTTCCGGATCTTGGGACCCTCCTCAGCCGTCCTCGCCGCCCCGGGATCCGCAGCCATTGTTCCGCAGCCTTTGCGGCTGCCGAAGCAGCCTTCTCACCAAAACCGAAGTCTTCTGGTGTCCAAGCGTCCAATCCAGGAAACGAAAATCCGAAGCGCAGTCCAGGCCAATCCAAAGTCCAAATCCGGCAAATCCAGCAGCGTAGTCTCCTCCAGGCGGTGTCCTCTCCGGTCTTCTCTCCCCGGTCTTTTGGTGTTACCTCAGCCGCGGGCCTGCCACGTACTAAGGATCGCAGCCAAAAGGCCGAGAAGCGATGCCCGACGCCGGCCTTGGGCGGGCGCGCGGGCGTCCGGCTGGCGCGCAGCGGCGCAGGCCGACGCCTCTGGAGCCCGGTCCGCACGCGGCTGCCGGCCGCCCGGACTCCGCTCTCCCCCTCTCTTGCCTGCCTGCTTGCTCGCCTGCCTGCCCGCCAGTCCCGGGCGGGGGCCCTGCTCTTTGATCTCCTGTCAACGGCCCGACAACGACCGCAGCCGCGGGGGGCGCCAGCCGGCCGGCCTCCTTAGCTTAGGCCCCTCCCACCAGCAGCAGCCGTGCCGAGTGAGCTGCAAGCGAAAGCGGACCGTCGGCACCTGCGGGCAGAGGCAAGGGGCAGCGCTCTCTCGGGAGGGACGGGGACACACACACACCTGCCTGCCTGCCGAAAAAAAGAAAGAAAAGGTGTATATACTAAGTTTTTTGGAGGGAAAACGGCCGGCTGTCGAAAGGGGCCCGCCTGCAAGGACGGGGACACACACACACACACACACACACACACACACACAAGCCACGCCTGCCTCCCTGGAAAAAGGAGGAAAAAACTAAGTTTTTTGGAGGGAAAACGCACGGGAGCCGAAAAGGGGGCCGGCCTGCTTGCCGAGAGAGTCGAGGCGCGGGAAAGTGCACGGAGGGAGCACGGGAACGGGGAGGGGGAGAGAGAGAGACACAGAGACACACAGATGGACGAGAGACGAGACCGGAGAGGAAGGAGCTCCGGTCCACCTCGCTTGCTTGCTAGCTACGTCTGTCTTTTCACCGCTGAGAGAAGGTAGTGCACCGTTCCCGGAGGCGCTGCAATACCGGGCCGATGCGTGGAGAGGACGGAGCAAGCTCCTGATCCAGCTCCCTGTTCCAAAAATCCGTTTAATATGTGGTCCCCCGATGGGGGACGTATCAGATATTAAACTGATAAGAACAGATTTTTTTTTTTTTTTATTGCAAAATACAAAGGTCGTAAATCAAAACTCATTATAACCAAAAAAACCCCAAATATCATACCCAAATCTCAAATCCATTATCACATTCACATAAATTCCAACCAAAGTTACAAGTACCACGTACTGAATTCTAATAAACATAAAACAATACATACCCAACCCAGAATAACATACCCGTACAACAAGTCATGGTAACATAACATACTGAAAACTTGTCACAAACCAAACATTGTCTTTTTGCAAACAAAACATTACCATTCAAACTTAAAACCCAAAATCCCAACCCTATACCTCTTACACGTTTTAACCTGCCAAAAACCTTCATCCCCACAACCCACACAATCTCATTTCCATAATCCCACCCTTTATGCAAATCACCTCTTCCTCACTCTTATTCCTTTACGCTATCCTTCTCCACTCGCTTCTCTTTCTTCCAATCTGCCCACCACACCTTTCCCATTCTCTACAACTTTCTTCCTCCGCTTCTTTACTACCACAACATCCCCACTCAACTTCGCCGTTGCGTCTATCTTTACCGTCTCAGCATACTGACCACTCTCACTCGCATTATTTTTCCTTTGCTCCCCATTCTCCCTTATTTCCGTACACACTTCCTTAGCCCAACGCTCTCTAACAACACTCGCACTCCGAAAGCTTTCCACACCTTTTACCTCTCTCTCACTCATTACAACTCCACCCTCCACACTACTCCCACTATCCTGTCCTACTTCACTCCCTTCCTCACTCAACGAGGCATTACACTCTGTCTTCTGGTCCATAAACTCGGAACTTCCCTTTCTCTCCCCACAAGCTCTATAACTATGCCCATATTCCCCACAGAAAAAACATCGCACACAATCCTTTTCCATGTGAGTCTGCAATCCACATTGAGCACAAACCTTACATTCACACTCTCTCGCATAATGTCCAATACCCCAACACCTTCTACATGTTGTGGGCTGACCTGGATAAACCAGGGACCCCATTTCCGACCCTATTCTGAAATACCCGGGCGGATGCGACAACCCATCCGCAAAACGCATATCCCGGAACAGGCTTATCCAATAAGTCCGCTTTCCAGTCCAAACCCCTTCCCAATCCAGTTCTTTCTTCCCCGGTCCGTGTAAAATCCCGTACTTCTGCAAAAAACCAGCAATGTCTTCCTCCGACACAAAAGGGTCCGGCACAAAGACTGTCAAACACTGCACATTGTCCGCAAACCAAGGTTCAAATCTGAAGAGGCTCAAAGGAGCCTCTCCTTTCCGTGCTTGCATCTTCTCCCATACATCACGTACCAAAGTCTCGGAAACCAATGTCACGTCAAAAATACCCTTATCACAAAAATCCTGCAAACAAAAAACCTCAGACATTTTTAAACCCAAACACTGCTTCAAAATCAAATCCTTAAACTCATCTCTTTTCCAGATTCCCAGTTCTCCTCGTCGTTGGAGTAAGAAACGGATAGAGTTCTTCCTCCGCTCCTTCCTCAGTCCAAAACGCCCAGCCATTGCTCCAGCCAACTCCAGCCAACGCTCTCAACACTCCGTCCAGGTAAACCGCCGTCGTCGTCGCCGTCTCGTTCTTTCTCCGCACACCGATTCTCCTCGTCAGCACTGCATCAGATCCTCAGCTCCACGCTCCACGATCCCGCTTCAATCCATCCAATCCATCCGGCCTCTCCTCGCCTTCCCGACCCCCTGGACTAAGACCTCGGAATTGCGGGCTTGCCGGCTTAAACCTTGATCTTAGCCAAAAGGCCGAGAAGCGATGCCCGACGCCGGCCTTGGGCGGGCGCGCGGGCGTCCGGCTGGCGCGCAGCGGCGCAGGCCGACGCCTCTGGAGCCCGGTCCGCACGCGGCTGCCGGCCGCCCGGACTCCGCTCTCCCCCTCTCTTGCCTGCCTGCTTGCTCGCCTGCCTGCCCGCCAGTCCCGGGCGGGGGCCCTGCTCTTTGATCTCCTGTCAACGGCCCGACAACGACCGCAGCCGCGGGGGGCGCCAGCCGGCCGGCCTCCTTAGCTTAGGCCCCTCCCACCAGCAGCAGCCGTGCCGAGTGAGCTGCAAGCGAAAGCGGACCGTCGGCACCTGCGGGCAGAGGCAAGGGGCAGCGCTCTCTCGGGAGGGACGGGGACACACACACACCTGCCTGCCTGCCGAAAAAAAGAAAGAAAAGGTGTATATACTAAGTTTTTTGGAGGGAAAACGGCCGGCTGTCGAAAGGGGCCCGCCTGCAAGGACGGGGACACACACACACACACACACACACACACACACACACAAGCCACGCCTGCCTCCCTGGAAAAAGGAGGAAAAAACTAAGTTTTTTGGAGGGAAAACGCACGGGAGCCGAAAAGGGGGCCGGCCTGCTTGCCGAGAGAGTCGAGGCGCGGGAAAGTGCACGGAGGGAGCACGGGAACGGGGAGGGGGAGAGAGAGAGACACAGAGACACACAGATGGACGAGAGACGAGACCGGAGAGGAAGGAGCTCCGGTCCACCTCGCTTGCTTGCTAGCTACGTCTGTCTTTTCACCGCTGAGAGAAGGTAGTGCACCGTTCCCGGAGGCGCTGCAATACCGGGCCGATGCGTGGAGAGGACGGAGCAAGCTCCTGATCCAGCTCCCTGTTCCAAAAATCCGTTTAATATGTGGTCCCCCGATGGGGGACGTATCAGATATTAAACTGATAAGAACAGATTTTTTTTTTTTTTTTTTTTTTTTTTTTTTTTTTATTGAAAAACAGGTCATATATAAACAAACATCAATATTACAACCATACAATTCCATGAACAACCACAGAATTTAACATCCCTAAAAAGGACCTTAACAAAACCAAACACACCGTAAAGACAACCACACTAACAACCACAACTAACCAAGTCAGGGTGCCAAAAACCCCTCGCAACCAAAAAAAAAACTTACATCGGATCCCCATATTGCACAAAACGAAACATTGTAATTCAACCAAGGAAAATACGTAACAAAAACAAGGGAAAGACTTTAAAAATCCCATAACCCGTAGGCATAACCCCCCAACTTAGAGCCCTCCACCCAACATTACCATAACCCCGCCCCTTCCTCAATCCATCCTCACCCCATCACTTCCTAACCAACCCCTCCGACAATTCCCGTGTCGCTGCCTCACATTCCTCCTTAGTCAAACTTAACAGTCGCACAGCAACCATCGCAACCCCCGATACCATATACTCAAATCTCATCGTCGGATGACGCCGCTCAAGATAATCAGTCAACCTTATCCACCCTTCATCCTGGACACTACACTGAAAACCCACCTCACAAACGAGTGAGAAATTCTTAACAGCCGGCCAGTCACCTAAAGCATACTCCCATCTGCCATCCCCTGAAACCTGAACCCGACCCCGCCTACGCTCTCCCCATTCCCCCAAAACCGAAACCTCTTTGCTAATCCCCGACCCCTCCCCAGTACTCCGTAGCGCCTCCTTATGCTTAGTTCCTTGCACCACTCCCGAATCACTAACCCCAGAAACTTCTACCCCACTTCCCAGCACTACTCCCACAGAGGAGAGACTACCGCTCTCCACTATCTCCCCTGTCTCCCCTCCAATACTCTCACCGACACTCCCTCCCTGACTCATCCCATCACTACCAGCCCCCCCCACCTCACTTCCCCCCTCCAAGGACCCGGGGTCCAACACCCCAAAGGGGTTGGGGTCCCCCCCAACTGTCCTACCTCCTTTAGCCTTGCACTGTTCAGCTACTGCCACTAATTTCCTCTTACTCTTCTGCTTCCGCTTCGCAAGGACGTCCCGTGCCCCCCTCTTTTCCTCATCAGACACCACCTCTCCCCAATCCATCCTCTCTCTCCCCTCCTCCCCCACCACCAGCTGTTTCTGCTTCCCCTCACCCTCCTTAATCACCCCCCCTGATGCTTCTGCCAAACCCACGACCATCGCCAAAGTCCGCGATAAACCCCCCTCACCCGACTCCCCCCCCAGTGTTCCAACTGTCTCTGGTACGACGTCCATTCCCTCACTCCCCGAATCACCGGCCCGGTCTATCACCTTCACCTCATCCAAGACCCGTTCCCTAGAAACCCGTGAACCCCTCCCACCCAAAGGCTCTGCTACACTCACTGCCCTCCGCTCAACCCGTCCCGACTGTTCCTCGAAAGACACTGGCTTTGTGGACACAGCCTGTGCATATGTCCTAACCCTCCCAGGGCACTTGCTATACATGTGCCCCCGTTCCCCACACAAGTTACACGCAGGCTCTGCCGTACAGCTTGCCACCACGTGCCCCTCTTCCCCACACCGACGACAAACCATACTCGGACAATTTACAGCAACATGCCCCTCCTTGCCACATCTGTGACAACCTCCTGGCTGGCCAGGGTAAAACAAATACCCATTATTAGCCCCTATCGCAAAGGTTGCAGGGGGGTGCACCACAGCCCCTCCCAAGGCCGCACTGGTCCGGAAGCGCACCAGGTACCTCCGCCTGCCATTCCAATACCTGCCCGGGTCCAAAACTCTTTGCCCCGTGCCCTGAACATCAACAAAACGTCTCAAAAAGAAGACAACCTCTTCGTCTGGCACAAAGGGGTTGAACAAATGTACTTGCAATGGTCTCAGTTCCCGTTCAAACAAAGGTTCCACAAAAAACACATCCAAAGGCGCACTATCTTTACTTGCCAAGACCTTTTCCCACACTCTCCGGCAAATAGCCTCCGATGCCAGTGTCACGTCCAGTGTCCCTTTGCCCACAAAGTCCTGAAAACAAAACACCTCTTCAACTTTCAAGGAAAAAAACTCCACCAAAATCCGGCGCTCAAAAACAGCCCGATCCAAAAACTCTCTTCCGACATCCATCCTCCTCAGCACGAAGCGCACAGAATCTCGCATCCGTCCCTCTCGAGACCGAAGGTCCTCCGCCGCCATTCCGCCCCTCTGCTCGCCCGCCATCGCCGTCGCAAAAGGAGATCCGCCAACCAAGTAACCTCCACGCCCTCCGCCTCCACCGCTCTCCTTGCTCAGCAGTCCTCCGGCCCAGGTCCTCCGCAAAGAAAACTCCTCGCCAGCTCCTCGCCAACTCCCCGGCAGCAAACAGTCCGCTCCTCCCGTCGCCTTCCCGACCCCCTGGACTAAGACCTCGGAATTGCGGGCTTGCCGGCTTAAACCTTGATCTTAGCCAAAAGGCCGAGAAGCGATGCCCGACGCCGGCCTTGGGCGGGCGCGCGGGCGTCCGGCTGGCGCGCAGCGGCGCAGGCCGACGCCTCTGGAGCCCGGTCCGCACGCGGCTGCCGGCCGCCCGGACTCCGCTCTCCCCCTCTCTTGCCTGCCTGCTTGCTCGCCTGCCTGCCCGCCAGTCCCGGGCGGGGGCCCTGCTCTTTGATCTCCTGTCAACGGCCCGACAACGACCGCAGCCGCGGGGGGCGCCAGCCGGCCGGCCTCCTTAGCTTAGGCCCCTCCCACCAGCAGCAGCCGTGCCGAGTGAGCTGCAAGCGAAAGCGGACCGTCGGCACCTGCGGGCAGAGGCAAGGGGCAGCGCTCTCTCGGGAGGGACGGGGACACACACACACCTGCCTGCCTGCCGAAAAAAAGAAAGAAAAGGTGTATATACTAAGTTTTTTGGAGGGAAAACGGCCGGCTGTCGAAAGGGGCCCGCCTGCAAGGACGGGGACACACACACACACACACACACACACACACACACAAGCCACGCCTGCCTCCCTGGAAAAAGGAGGAAAAAACTAAGTTTTTTGGAGGGAAAACGCACGGGAGCCGAAAAGGGGGCCGGCCTGCTTGCCGAGAGAGTCGAGGCGCGGGAAAGTGCACGGAGGGAGCACGGGAACGGGGAGGGGGAGAGAGAGAGACACAGAGACACACAGATGGACGAGAGACGAGACCGGAGAGGAAGGAGCTCCGGTCCACCTCGCTTGCTTGCTAGCTACGTCTGTCTTTTCACCGCTGAGAGAAGGTAGTGCACCGTTCCCGGAGGCGCTGCAATACCGGGCCGATGCGTGGAGAGGACGGAGCAAGCTCCTGATCCAGCTCCCTGTTCCAAAAATCCGTTTAATATGTGGTCCCCCGATGGGGGACGTATCAGATATTAAACTGATAAGAACAGATTTTTTTTTTTTTTTTTATGTTTTTATTAGAAAACGGTACAAAACACAGTGCTTAAAAGTTTATACTACCCACCACCTTTAACACCACGTGATCAAGTCCTTCCATCTTTCTCTCGCAGCGGCGAATCCCCATCGGAGGACGTCCCACCGGATCTTCCGTGAGACGTCTCTCTTCACCCTCTTCAGTATGGCTGGAACAGACCTCTCCACACCATGTCTGACCAGCTCTGTTCTTGCGTCCCACACGTGGAGCTTGGTAAGGCTGATTAAAAGCCATAGCAGGAAGGCTGCATTCCACTTCCGGGAACCGGGCACGCCCTTCATTACCACGTTCAGAGACAGGAGGGACCCCAGGCCTACCTGTGCGTAAAGGTGCTGGCTGGACTTCCACACCCTCTGCACGAACCCGCACTCCCAAAAGACATGGTTGACAGTTTCTTCCCCTGTGCAGCCGTGCCTCGGGCACTGGCTCTGTTTTGATAGCCCATGCGAGTACATGACGGCCCTGACCGCCATCCGACCCCACACGCCGAGCCAGTTCAGGTCTTTAAGTCTGTTGTCCAGGCCCTTTGGTTGGGCCTGCTGCCAGATGTCCCTGGGCACACCCAGGAGCGCTGGCCTGTCCACTGCAGTGATTGTCTGGTACATCAGCCTATGGCTCAGCGCTATTTTACTGTCCCGTACCTCTGGATGTGCCCGCAGCCACTGCACTGCGTAGCGGTAGTGCAGTGGGAGCCGCTCGGCCTTCGGGGTCGTGTTGCTCCAGACGGCCAGGTGCCTCATACTCGCCGCCAGCCAGAGGCTCACGAACCGGCCACACAGGTGGGGCGGGTTTCC
Source organism: Atractosteus spatula (assembly GCF_055471065.1). Lineage (NCBI taxonomy): Eukaryota > Metazoa > Chordata > Actinopteri > Semionotiformes > Lepisosteidae > Atractosteus > Atractosteus spatula. Next base: position 518,205 of record NW_028296901.1, on the reverse strand, counting down.
GTGCAGGATGACGCACAGGTTGGCGACGAAAATGCAGTCCAACTTCACTGGGAAGTTCAGGATCCCCCTGCCTCCTTCCTCGATGGGTCTACACATTTCGGTCCGGCGGATGCGCTCATAGGAGTGGCCCCAGACAAAGGCGAAAATTGTCTTAACCAGTTCTTTCCTTCTTCTCACAGGTAGGGGGTACACCACTGCCAGGTGGAGCAGCAAGGGCAGGATCTCCACCTTCAGCACCAGCGCCTTCCCAATCCACGTGAGGGATCGATGTTGCCAAAGGCCCAGCTTCTGCCTGATCTTCCGGAACCTGGCCTCCCAGTTCAGTCCCGAGGGGTCCAAGGTGTGAAACAGGACCCCCAGGATCTTCACCGGGTCTGTTGTCTCCTTCAATCCTCCAGTGATTTCAGGCACGTACGGCCAGGTTCCAAACAGCTTCACCAGGCTCTTTGCGCGGTTCAGTTGGGCGCCGGTGCCTCTGGAGTAGGCCTCCACGATCTCCAACACCCTCCCCAGGCTCCTGTCAGAGCTGAGGAAGAGTGTCACGTCGTCCGCGTAGGCCGCGATCTTAACTTCCTGCCCACCTCCACCTGGCACTTTCACTCCCGTCACTCCAGGATCCTTCCGTAAGCGGTCCAGTAGTAGCTCTAAAAAGACGACGTACAGCAGGGGCGAGAGTGGACAGCCCTGTCGCACACCACACCTTACCGATATCCTCCTCCCTACAGCACCGTTGACGCTTACCCGGGACGTGGCACCGCTGTATAGTGCCTCAATCCACCTGACAAAGGTGTCAGGCAGGCCTTTCTTCCTCAGGAGTGCCCACAGGATCTTGTGATGGACCCGGTCGAACGCCTTCGCTTGGTCTAGGCTCACCAGCATGAGCGGCAGGCCTCTGTCCTCCACCCAGGCGATGGTGTCCCGGACCAGCTGCAGGGTCCAGCTGATCTTCCGGCCTGCCACGCCACATGTCTGATCCGCCCCGACCAGCGCCGGCATCACCGTCCTCAGGCGGCCGCCCAGCACCCTGGCCAAGATCTTATAGTCCGTGCACAGGAGCTGGATCGGCCTCCAGTTTCCCAGGTCCGCCTTGTCTCCTCCCTTGTAGATCAGAGTCACGACGCCGGTCTTCATGGAGAGGCCCAGTTCACTGCTGTCCAGGGCCTCATTGAAGACCTGCACCAGGAAAGGCTCCAGTTGTTCCCAGAAAGTACGGTAGAACTCCGCTGGTAGGCCGTCGACACCGGGGACGGTGCCCTTCTTCAATCCGAACAAAGCTGTTTTTATTTCCGCCCCTGTCACCGGCCCGACCAGCGCGGCGGGGTCGTCCACCGCCTTCTCCACGCCCTCCAGGAGCCTCTCCTTGATGCTGGGGTCGATCTCCTTCTCCTGAAACAAGGCTGCGTAGAACCCTGTGGCACACTCCAGCATCCCGGGTAAGTCCGTGACTGCAGTCCCATCTTCGCGCCGTATGCTTTCAAAACAGCTGCGCTCCTGCTGTCTTCTCACGGCGCTGAAGAATTGGGGTGAGCACTGTTCTTCTCCCTCCCTCCAAACTCCCCGCAGCCTGAAGAGGTAGTCTTTTGCTCTCTGCAGCCACTTGTCCCTAAGCAGGCTCCTGACGTTTGCGATCTTCTCGCCGTTGAAGGCGCCCCCCTGGTTCAGCTGCTCATACAGTGCTTCTAGCTCTTCCTGGAGCCGGGCGCACTGGCGTTCCTCCAGACTCCGCCGGATCCAGCAGTATCGCCTGGTGACCGTCGCGAGAGTCTGTTTACACGATTCCCACCAGTGCACCGCGGAGCTAAACAGCCCCCTCCTCTTCCCAAGGTCTTCCAGCACTGATACGATCTTCCTTCGGTATCTCGCCTCCTGTAAGACTTGTCTGTTCAGCTTCCAGTATCCAGCCTGGAAGCACGGGTCCTCAACACCGAAGGTGACCGTGAGCAGCCGATGGTCCGAGAACCAGGTGGGGGTCACTTGCCTGCTTAGCGTCGTCCACTTCACCGTAGAGAGGATATAGTCGAGGCGCCGAAAGCTCCCTCTTCCGTTGTCCCAGGTGTGGTGTGCAACATTCCGAAACCCGTCTCGAAGGCTGAAATCCGTAATCAAGGACCTCAACAGATGAACTCCCTGGCCGTGCGGGTCTCCCAGGTCGATGTTGAAGTCGCCGCCCACAATCAGCTCTCTGTTGGTGTATAGCACGGGCTCCAGGTCTTTCAGGAAGGAGCCCTGCTGCCTTCTGTCTGCTGGGGCGTACACGTTGACCAACCTTATCTTCACTCCCCTCCAGGTTCCGTCCACCACCAGCAGACGTCCGGGAACCACTGAGCTGACTGTCTGGGCGACAAACCCTGGCGAGCCGCACAGGATACCCACGCCAGAAGAATTCACCCCTCCGACGCTCCACCACGAGGGACCCCTCCTCCACTCCCTCCGTAGGGTCCTCACGTCGTCGAGGTCCTTGAGGTGAACTTCTTGTAGGAAGATCACGTCCGGATTCCTTCGAGACATGTAAGTAAAAACCGCCGCTCTTTTTTCCTGCTTCCTCAGACCCCTTACGTTAGCGGTTGCTACTGTAAGGGTCATGGTGGTTCTCGAGGGGGGCTGTCACTCTCCATTCCCTCCAAGCGGCTGAAATCGGGAGAGCTCGCAGTCCCTGCTGTACTCACCGAGCTGTCGTCCTCCGTGTCCATATACTGGACCGCCACGGGGCTGTCCAGGGCTTCCTGTTCCGGAGTAGGCGGTTCCGGCTGGCAGTTAAATACGGGGCTTCCTTCCTCGTTCATGTTGGGCGCCACTGAATAGACGCTCCTTGGTGTTGGTCCTGGCGCCTGCCCTGGGGGGAGAGAGTCCGAGGTGCTTTCGGCCTCCGAGTCGCTCGAGGCCGACACGCCACCCTCCTCCTCTTCCATCCCCTCAGAGTCCGCGAGGTCCCCCTGGTCTTCCTCCTGATCTTCCTCCTGGCCTTTCTCCTCGGCCGTCTTCTTTTTCTTCTCCAGCGTCTCCGGCCGACGCTTCTCCCCCCGCGCCCTCTTTGTCTTCCTTTTCGTCCCTGCGCTCTGCAGGGTCACCATCCCCTCCTCCACTACAGGCGCTGGGGCTGACGCCGCAGTTCCTCTCCCCCCCTGCAGGGGGCGCCCTCGTCTCACCACCTCCGCCCAGGTTCCGGCTCCTCCGTCTGCTCCCCCGGATGTTCCCGGCTGCTCGCTGTCCGATCCCCATGATGTTCCGGGCCGCTTGCCGTCCTCGTCTGCCTGGCGCCCCTCCTCCTCCTGCTCCTTCCCCTGTTGTGTTCCCCTCTTCTTCTCCCTCTTACCTGGGGGTCTGTTGCCCGCCGGCCGGTCTTCCCCCCCGCTGTCTTCATCCGCCTGCCTCATCCACTCCGTGACCGCCTTGTCCATGTCCTTGCCCCTCCTCTGACACTGCCGGTATAAGTGCCTAGTGTCTCCACACAGGGAGCACTCCTTTACAGGACACTCCCGTGTGTGGTGGCCCTGGCGGTTGCACTTCTCGCACTTCTCTGCTTCGCACGCCCCTTCCTGGTGTCCAGAAGTCCGGCACTTCCTGCAGAATTGGGGTTGGTCCCAATAGTACAGGTACCCCCTACCTGATCCAATTGAGAAGGTCGCTGGTGGGTGGGTGAACCCGTCCTTTGTCCTGTCGTCCCGCCGCAACTCCACCTCGTACCGACGCTTCCCCGTCCACACAGTACGTGTGTCGCTGACCACGTTAGGCCCCCTCCTCACCTCCACGTATCTGCGCAGGAAGGTTGTCACGTCGGCATCTACAATGAACGGGTCGAACATATGTAGGACCACCCACCTCTTGCTGTCGCCCTTTAGTCCACCACACTCGTACTCCTGCAATCCGCCGTCCCTGATAATTTTCTCGCACTTCTCCGCTGTCCTCTTGTGGATCTCTGCGCTCATAAACGTGGCGTCAATAAACTTCTGTGCCCGGTTCCCTTGCAAGCACTTGATGTCAGTGGCCTTCAGCCCCAATGCTCCGAACAGAACTTCGTCCTCAAATTCTTCCCTTCCGGGTGGCCCCGTCTCCGCTTTCCAGTGAAAGCGGATGGTCCACTTGATGCTGGGGTCCGTTCCAGCCCTCCTCGCCCCTCCAGGCTCCGCAGCCATGGTCAATGCAGCCTTTCGGCTGCAAAGCAGCCCAGTAACGAAGCCGGGATCAAAAACCAAAGTACCGACGTCCAAAATCCAAGAAACGTTGTCCAAAAAGCAATCCGGGTTCAAAATCCAAAAAAGCAATCCAAAGGCGCAGTCCTTGTGGTGTTGTCCTCTCGTTCGTCTCTCCCTCGACCCCTGATCTTTGCCAAAAGGCCGAGAAGCGATGCCCGACGCCGGCCTTGGGCGGGCGCGCGGGCGTCCGGCTGGCGCGCAGCGGCGCAGGCCGACGCCTCTGGAGCCCGGTCCGCACGCGGCTGCCGGCCGCCCGGACTCCGCTCTCCCCCTCTCTTGCCTGCCTGCTTGCTCGCCTGCCTGCCCGCCAGTCCCGGGCGGGGGCCCTGCTCTTTGATCTCCTGTCAACGGCCCGACAACGACCGCAGCCGCGGGGGGCGCCAGCCGGCCGGCCTCCTTAGCTTAGGCCCCTCCCACCAGCAGCAGCCGTGCCGAGTGAGCTGCAAGCGAAAGCGGACCGTCGGCACCTGCGGGCAGAGGCAAGGGGCAGCGCTCTCTCGGGAGGGACGGGGACACACACACACCTGCCTGCCTGCCGAAAAAAAGAAAGAAAAGGTGTATATACTAAGTTTTTTGGAGGGAAAACGGCCGGCTGTCGAAAGGGGCCCGCCTGCAAGGACGGGGACACACACACACACACACACACACACACACACACAAGCCACGCCTGCCTCCCTGGAAAAAGGAGGAAAAAACTAAGTTTTTTGGAGGGAAAACGCACGGGAGCCGAAAAGGGGGCCGGCCTGCTTGCCGAGAGAGTCGAGGCGCGGGAAAGTGCACGGAGGGAGCACGGGAACGGGGAGGGGGAGAGAGAGAGACACAGAGACACACAGATGGACGAGAGACGAGACCGGAGAGGAAGGAGCTCCGGTCCACCTCGCTTGCTTGCTAGCTACGTCTGTCTTTTCACCGCTGAGAGAAGGTAGTGCACCGTTCCCGGAGGCGCTGCAATACCGGGCCGATGCGTGGAGAGGACTGAGCAAGCTCCTGATCCAGCTCCCTGTTCCAAAAATCCGTTTAATATGTGGTCCCCCGATGGGGGACGTATCAGATATTAAACTGATAAGAACAGATTTTTTTTTTTTTTTTTTTATTACAAAATACAAAAAACCATAAATCCAAACTCGTTATAACCAAAAGCCCCAAATATCAAACCCAATTCACAAATACACCAAACTTAAATCAACCAGTCATTAGCATAACCCCGCCCTGTATGCAAATCAAACACTCCCCTAATTCTAAATTATTCCCATCCTCAAACACATAAACCCACAAAACCCATCATTCACATCTTCAAACTTTGTCCGGACTTTCTCCCGAGCATCTTATCCCCCAATTCTCTGCCAACCTTGTCAACCTCAGCCGCATCCTGCCCTGACACAATGAAAGCAAACAAAACATTATCCGATAACACGTACTCAAAACAAAAGGATTGATATTCTACTTCAAGCCGCTCCGACACATCCTTCACGGTTCTCCTATGTTTGTCCTTATCCACACCTATTTTGCAAACCCTATAAGCTTGTCGACTCCTGTACCCGGGCCTCAACGGCCCCGTCATCCAATTCGGTACCTCCGCCACCGAAGCCACCCGATCTCCTCTTTCCCTCTTCCAATCCTCCCACCCATCGTCCCGCTTTCCTTCCTCACTCACACTGCCTGATGTTACCATCCCCTCTCTCACACTAACCTCCGTACACCTAACCCTCTCGTTCGCCACATCTTCCTTCCCGTTCTTCATCCCATCCTTTTTATTTTCCCCCCTACTCCCCACACATTCGCCAACACTCATCTGTTCTATGTCCTCTACTGCCGATATCACGGCTTGTACAACCTCCCTCACCTCCATCACAAACTCACAATTGCCCCTCACCATCCTCTCGTCCACACCCTTCTTATCTAATTCCTTAACAACACTGCCCCCTACTGTTCCCTCTACAACATCCTCTTTTACCTTTTCCGCACACACACCATTACCCCCTACCCTCAACATCTCCTCATGCAAACTGTCCATTCTCACTTCCGCAAACTTGCAGTTGCCTTCTTCGATACCCCCACCCACACCCCCCCCATCTAATTCCCTAACCCCCAAACACCTCTCACTTCTGTCGTCCACCTCCTCTCCTCCATCTCCAGATGTCACCCCTCCCTCTACATCTTCCGCCCCCTTCTGTTCCTTCAAACCATCTTTCTGTTCAGTAACTCTTCCCCTTCCCCTCAAACAATTCCTCTGGAAATGACCCCGTTCCCCACATACAAAACATCGTACACAATCCCTTGTCCTATGACTCCGTGATCCACACTGACTGCAGTTCATAATTTCACACTGCTTAGCACAATGTCCCAAATCAAAACAGTTCCAGCACACCCGGGGCTGGCCTGGATAAGACAGGTATGCCCCATCTGTCCCCATTTCAAAAAACGCGGGGGGGTGAACCACCCCCTCCTCAGCCTTCGGACACTGGCGAAGGCTCATCCAATACTGCCGTTTCCCGGTCCATACTCCTTCTTCATCCCGTTCTTTCTTCCCTGTTCCATACAGTGTCACATACTTCCCCAAAAACCCCTCTATGTCCTCCTCTGAAACGAAAGGGTCCAACACAAAAACTGTCATGCATTTCAGATTCCCGGCAAACCATGGTTCCACTCTGAAGAGGCTCAATGGAGCCTCCCTCTTCCGTGCTTGTATCAGGTCCCAAAGTTCAAAAACCAAAGACTCAGAAACCAAGGTCAAATCAAAAATCCCGCGCTCACAAAAGTCATGCAAACAAACTAAATCCGACATTTGCACATTCAAAAGCTGTTTCAAAATTAAATCCTTAAACTTCCCTCTGCTCCATGTTCCCAGGTCTTCTCGTCCTCGCAACACGAAACGAAGGGAGTTCTTCCTCCGCTCCGTCCTCTGCCAAGGTAATCCCGCCATCATTCCAGCCAACGCCAACCAAGCAGCCACTCCAGCTCCTTCCCCGGCCTCCAGGTAAGTGTCTCCACCGCCGTCCAATTCTTCGCCGTTCCGCACTCCTCCTTGTCAGGACGCCGTCGATCTCCCCAACTCCACGTTCCTTGCTCCGACCTGCACTCCTTCCAGCCCCTCCAGTCCTCCCGCCGCCTTCCCGACCCCTTGGACTAAGATCTCGGAATTGCGGGCTTGCCGGCTTAAACCTTGATCTTAGCCAAAAGGCCGAGAAGCGATGCCCGACGCCGGCCTTGGGCGGGCGCGCGGGCGTCCGGCTGGCGCGCAGCGGCGCAGGCCGACGCCTCTGGAGCCCGGTCCGCACGCGGCTGCCGGCCGCCCGGACTCCGCTCTCCCCCTCTCTTGCCTGCCTGCTTGCTCGCCTGCCTGCCCGCCAGTCCCGGGCGGGGGCCCTGCTCTTTGATCTCCTGTCAACGGCCCGACAACGACCGCAGCCGCGGGGGGCGCCAGCCGGCCGGCCTCCTTAGCTTAGGCCCCTCCCACCAGCAGCAGCCGTGCCGAGTGAGCTGCAAGCGAAAGCGGACCGTCGGCACCTGCGGGCAGAGGCAAGGGGCAGCGCTCTCTCGGGAGGGACGGGGACACACACACACCTGCCTGCCTGCCGAAAAAAAGAAAGAAAAGGTGTATATACTAAGTTTTTTGGAGGGAAAACGGCCGGCTGTCGAAAGGGGCCCGCCTGCAAGGACGGGGACACACACACACACACACACACACACACACACACACAAGCCACGCCTGCCTCCCTGGAAAAAGGAGGAAAAAACTAAGTTTTTTGGAGGGAAAACGCACGGGAGCCGAAAAGGGGGCCGGCCTGCTTGCCGAGAGAGTCGAGGCGCGGGAAAGTGCACGGAGGGAGCACGGGAACGGGGAGGGGGAGAGAGAGAGACACAGAGACACACAGATGGACGAGAGACGAGACCGGAGAGGAAGGAGCTCCGGTCCACCTCGCTTGCTTGCTAGCTACGTCTGTCTTTTCACCGCTGAGAGAAGGTAGTGCACCGTTCCCGGAGGCGCTGCAATACCGGGCCGATGCGTGGAGAGGACGGAGCAAGCTCCTGATCCAGCTCCCTGTTCCAAAAATCCGTTTAATATGTGGTCCCCCGATGGGGGACGTATCAGATATTAAACTGATAAGAACAGATTTTTTTTTTTTATATTTTTATTAGAAAAAAGTACGTTAACAAATCATAAAACAGTCCCACACCAACACCCCCCTAATGTCCCGTGCACAAATCCTTCCAGCGCTCTTTTGCTGCAGCAAACCCCCATCTGTGAATGTCCCACTGGACCCTCCTGGCCACCTCCTCCTTCACCCTCCGCAGGATCCCAAAAACAGGCTTCTCCACGCCGTGCTTCACCAGGTCTGTCCGGGCATCCCAGATGAAGGCCTTGACCAGGCTGACCAGTAGCCACAGCAGGAACTTCCGGTTCCGGCCCCGGATGCCGGCGATCCCTTTCAGGACGGACGCTTGCGTGATGGGGGAATCGGGGCTTACCTGTGCAAAGAGGGTCCCGCACGATCTCCACACCCTCTGGGCGAAGGCACACTCCCAGAAGACGTGACCCACCGTCTCTTCGCCCGCGCAGCCGTGTCGCGGGCACAGGCTCTGTCTGGAGAGCCCGTGCGCATGCATGACGGCCCTGACCGTCAGCCGACCCCACACGCAGAGCCAGTTCAGGTCCTTCAGCTTGTTATCCAGCCCCTCCGGCTGGACCCGCTGCCAGATGATCCGGGACACACCCGGGATCGCCGGCCGTTCTTCCGCCTTCACCATCCTGTACATGGTCCTGTGATTCAAACAGTTCGTCCCTTCCTTGATCCCCGGGTGTGCCCGCAGCCACCGCACTGCGTGGCGGTAGTGCAGCGGGAGCCGCTCTGCTTTGGGGGTCGTGTTGGTCCAGACCGTCAGGTGCCGCATGCTCGCCGCCAGCCAGAGACTGACAAACCGGCTGCACAGGTGGGCCGGGTTGTCGTGCAGGACCGTGCACAGGCTCGCTATGAAGGCGCAGTCCAACTTCGCCGGGAAGTCCAAGATCCCCCGACCCCCATCGGCCAGGGGTCTGTACATATCACACCTCTTCACCCGTTCGTAGGTGTGACCCCAGACGAAGTTGAAGATGCTCCTCACCAGATCTCTCCGCTTCCGGACCGGCAGGGGGTACACTACCGCCAGGTGGAGAAGCAGAGGCAGGACTTCCGCCTTCAGTACCAGCGCCTTCCCGATCCAGGTTAGCGATCGTTGCTGCCACAGGCCTAGCTTCCGGTTGACTTTCCGGAACCCGGCCTCCCAGTTGACACCTCCAGGATCTGTGGAGTGAAAGCTCACCCCCAGGATCTTCAGCGGCCCAGTCGTCCGTGACAGACCGCCAAAGTCCCGCGGCTCGCTCGGCCAGGTCCCGAAGACCTTCACTAAGCTCTTGGCCCTGTTCAGTCGGGCGCCGGTACCTCTTGAGAAATCCTCGACAATGCTGAGCGCCCTCCCCAGGCCGCCTTCAGAGCCCAGGAAGAGCGTGACGTCGTCTGCATATGCCGCGATCTTCGCCATCTGCCCTCCTCCACCTGGCACCAGGATCCCATCCACTCCCGGATCCCTCCTGAGCTGGTCCAGGAGGATCTCTAGGAAAAGCACATACAGCAGGGGCGAGAGAGGACAGCCCTGTCGCACACCACACCGCACTGGAATATGCCCGCCCAACGCTCCGTTGACGCATACCCGGGATGCCACCCCGTTGTACAAGGTCCGGACCCACCTGACAAACCCGTCCGGCAGACCCTTCCTCTCCAGGAGTGCCCACAGAATCTCGTGATGGACCCGGTCAAAGGCCTTGGTCTGGTCGAGGCTCACCAGCAGGAGCGGCAGGCCTCTATCTTCCACCCACGCGATGACGTCGCGGATCAGCTGCAGGGTCCAGCTGATCTTGCGGCCTGCCACACCACACGTCTGGTCAGCCTGCACCAAGGCCGGCATCACTGTTCTCAGGCGACCGCCCAGCACCCTGGCCAAGATCTTATAGTCAGTGCACAGGAGCTGGATTGGCCGCCAATTCCCCAGGTCTGCCTTGTCACCTCCCTTATGGACGAGGGAGATGACACCGATCTTCATGGTGGCACCGAGCCCATCACGATCCAGCACCTCGTTGAATACCTGCACCAAGAGCGGCTCCAGCTGGTCAAAAAAGGTGAGGTAAAACTCGGTCGGTAGACCGTCTATGCCAGGGACAGTGCCCTTCTTCATCCCCATCAGGGCAGATCGGATCTCTGCCCCTGACACTGCCCCGCCCAGAGCAGCGGGGTCGTCTACCGCCGGCTCCACTCCGTCCAGGAGCCTGCTCCTGATACCGGCGTCGGTCTCCTTCTCAGCAAACAGGGTGCTGTAATATTCTGTGGCACACTCCAACATCCCGGGTATGGAAGTGGCTACAGACCCGTCCGTCCTCCGAACGCCGTCAAAGAAGCCTCGCTCTTGTTGCCTCCTCACGGCGCCGAAGAACTGGGACGAGCAGCTTTCGTCATTCTCCCTCCAGACTCCACGGAGCCTGAAAAGAAAGTCCTTAGCCCACTGCAGCCACTTACCCCTAAGCAGGCTCTTGATGTGGGCGATCTTCTCCCCCTCGTAAGCGCCCCCTTGGTTCAGCTGCGCATACAGTGCCTCGAGCTCCTCCTGGAGCTTGGTGCACTGGCGGTCCTCCAAACTGCGGCGGATCCTGCAGTACTTCTTCGTCACCACCGCGATGGTGCGCTTGCAGGACTCCCACCAGTGCACCGCCGAACTGAAGGCGTCCCTCCTCTCCGCACATGCCCGCAGCACTGTAGCGATCTTCCTCTGGTATCTCGCCTCCTGCAGGACTTGCCTGTTCAGCTTCCAGTATCCGGCCTGGAAACGAGGGTCCTCAACACCAAAGGAAGCCGTCAGCATGTGATGGTCGGAAAACCAAGTAGGGGTCGCTTGCCTGCTTAGGGTCGTCCAGTTCGCCGAAGTGAAGACATAATCCAGCCGCCTGAAGGTCCCCCTTCCGTTGTCCCAGGTGTGATGTGCGACATTCTGAAATCCGTCCCGCAGGCCAAAATCTGCAATCAGAGACCGTAACCCATGGGCACCCTCACCTTGTGAGTCCCCCAGGTCGATGTTAAAATCCCCGCCGATGATCAGCTCTCTGTTTGTGTACAGCAGGGGCTCCAGATCTTTCAGGAAGGAGCCCTGCTGCCGCCGGTCCGCCGGGACATACACACCGATCAGCCGGGTCCGCACCCCGTGCCGGGTCCCGTCGACCACCAGCAGGCGCCCGGGGACCACAGAGCTGACCACCTGTGCCGCAAACCCTGGGGAACCACACAGGATGCCCACGCCAGAGGAGTTCACCCCCCCAACGCTCCACCACGAGGGCCCCTTTGTCCACTCCTTCTGGTAAGCGAGCACATCGTCGTGGTCTTTCAGATGGGTCTCCTGCAAAAAGCAAATATCCAAAAGCCTTTGGGACAAATATCGGAAAACTCCAGCTCGTTTCTCCCGGTTCCGCAGACCCCTCACATTAGCCGTGGCCACTGTGAAGGTCATGGCTGCTCCGGGGGGCTGTCACTCTCCATACCGTCGCTGGAGCTAGAGCTGGGTGGATGCTCTGCCCCTGCTGCACTGACCGAACTGTCGGTGTCTGTCCCCTCGATGTAGGTGACCGAAGGGACTGGGCTCACGCCCACCTCCATGTCAGAGACGGGGTCGGGCCCGGGATCGAGAACAAATCCGGGGCTGAGACCGAGGCCGGGGTCGGGGCCCCGGTCAGGGTGGGGGTCGGGGTCGGGGTCGGGGGGAGGGGGGTCGGGAGAGGGGTTGGGGCTGGAGCCCGGGTCAGGGTCAGGCCGGCGCGAGTACTCGCGGTCCGGGGTGTCGACCTGGCACGTCACCACAGGGCTCCCCTCACCTGAAAGGCACTGCGCCACAGAGAAGGGGCCCCGTGCCACGACTCTGTCTCCCTGCCCAGGGGGGAGGGAGCCTGCGGTGTCCCCCAGCTCCTGGCCGTCCTGCGTTGACGCTGGCGCTGCCCCCTCCTCCATCTCCTCCTGGTCTGCCATCGCCTCCCGGTCTGCCATCACCTCCTGCTCTGGCGCCGTCACCAGAGCTGCTACCGTCTCCGGGACGAGCTCCGCCTCCCCGTAGTACTCCCTGGATGTCTTCTTCTTCTTGTCGCCCGTCTCCATCTGTCCCTTGCCAGCCTGCGACCGCTTCCTAGGCTTCTTCCTCAACACGGGCATGTGGTGCATCTCCTCCTCCTCCTCACCTGCCCCCCGCGCTGCGGTTGGTCCTGCGTCTGCTCGGGCGGGGGGGGCCTTCACCACATCCGCCCAGCTCCCGACCACCCCGTCTTCGGCCCGAGATGGTCCCTCCTGCGGGTCGTCGCCGTCCTCCTCATGCTGCCTCCCCTTCCCCTTCCCCTTCCCCTTCCGTCTCGGCCGCACCACCACCGTCCATCCGGCATCCTTCCCGGCTCCCCCAGGGACCGCTCCACCACCATCCTGATGTTCGTCCTCGGTGTCCCCAGCCTCACTGCCTTCCGACTCCGTTTCTCCCACCGCCAGGCCGGATCCGTCATGGACAGCTCTGGCATACTCGGCGTTCCTAAGGAGGCAGTTGCGATACAAATGTCCAGTGTTGCCACACAAGGAACACTCTTTAACGGGACAATTCCGGGCCTGATGACCCCGCCGGTGGCACTTCCCACACTCCGCCGCGTTGCACTCGGCCTCCCGGTGCCCGGACTCCCGACACTTCCGACAGAACGGCGGCTGATTCCCGTAGAACAAGTACCCCCTACCTGGACCAATGGCGAAAGTGGCAGGCGGGTGGGCGAAACCGTCCTTACTTCTGTCGTCTGGCCTCAGCTCAACGTGATACTGCCTCTTCCCGGTCCAGACCTTGTAGGGGTCCATGATGATACGAGGGGGGTCCAACACGTCGACGTAACGACGGAGGAAGGTCGTGACGTCACTATCGGGAACAAAGGGGTCAAACATGTGCAGAATCACTGACCTTTCATTGTTGCTCTGGAGCCCCAGACACACGTAATTCTCCAGCCTGCCACTTTCCTTAGCCTTCATGATCTTCTCGGAAGCGCCACGATGTCCTTTCTCCTCCACGAACGAGAGATCCATATAGCGCTGCGCCCGATTCCCCTGCAAGCACTTGATATCCGCCACGTCCAAACCCAGGATCCCAAAAAGGATCTCCTCTTCGAAGACGTCCCTCCCCGGCATCTCTCCATCCGGCTTCCAGATGAAGCGGATGGTCTTCCGGATCTTGGGACCCTCCTCAGCCGTCCTCGCCGCCCCGGGATCCGCAGCCATCGTTCCGCAGCCTTTGCGGCTGCCGAAGCAGCCTTCTCACCAAAACCGAAGTCTTCTGGTGTCCAAGCGTCCAATCCAGGAAACGAAAATCCGAAGCGCAGTCCAGGCCAATCCAAAGTCCAAATCCGGCAAATCCAGCAGCGTAGTCTCCTCCAGGCGGTGTCCTCTCCGGTCTTCTCTCCCCGGTCTTTTGGTGTTACCTCAGCCGCGGGCCTGCCACGTACTAAGGATCGCAGCCAAAAGGCCGAGAAGCGATGCCCGACGCCGGCCTTGGGCGGGCGCGCGGGCGTCCGGCTGGCGCGCAGCGGCGCAGGCCGACGCCTCTGGAGCCCGGTCCGCACGCGGCTGCCGGCCGCCCGGACTCCGCTCTCCCCCTCTCTTGCCTGCCTGCTTGCTCGCCTGCCTGCCCGCCAGTCCCGGGCGGGGGCCCTGCTCTTTGATCTCCTGTCAACGGCCCGACAACGACCGCAGCCGCGGGGGGCGCCAGCCGGCCGGCCTCCTTAGCTTAGGCCCCTCCCACCAGCAGCAGCCGTGCCGAGTGAGCTGCAAGCGAAAGCGGACCGTCGGCACCTGCGGGCAGAGGCAAGGGGCAGCGCTCTCTCGGGAGGGACGGGGACACACACACACCTGCCTGCCTGCCGAAAAAAAGAAAGAAAAGGTGTATATACTAAGTTTTTTGGAGGGAAAACGGCCGGCTGTCGAAAGGGGCCCGCCTGCAAGGACGGGGACACACACACACACACACACACACACACACACACACAAGCCACGCCTGCCTCCCTGGAAAAAGGAGGAAAAAACTAAGTTTTTTGGAGGGAAAACGCACGGGAGCCGAAAAGGGGGCCGGCCTGCTTGCCGAGAGAGTCGAGGCGCGGGAAAGTGCACGGAGGGAGCACGGGAACGGGGAGGGGGAGAGAGAGAGACACAGAGACACACAGATGGACGAGAGACGAGACCGGAGAGGAAGGAGCTCCGGTCCACCTCGCTTGCTTGCTAGCTACGTCTGTCTTTTCACCGCTGAGAGAAGGTAGTGCACCGTTCCCGGAGGCGCTGCAATACCGGGCCGATGCGTGGAGAGGACGGAGCAAGCTCCTGATCCAGCTCCCTGTTCCAAAAATCCGTTTAATATGTGGTCCCCCGATGGGGGACGTATCAGATATTAAACTGATAAGAACAGATTTTTTTTTTTTTTTTTTATTAGAAACGTATAAAACATACAAAACAGCAAAAAAGACCCATCACACAAAAAATCAACCCACATGTTACTCAAAAAACACAGAAAACAACATTCAAAAACCCACACCTCTGAAAACCCAAGCAAAATACAATTTCCTTAACCCCGCCTCAAATGCAAATCAAAACCCACCCCCACATCTGAAAAAACAAAACATTCACCAAAACCATACCGACTTTTACTATACAAAACATAATAATCACCCCAACGAAAATAGCCCCTTCCACCTCTCCTTGGCTGCCGCAAAACCCCACCTCAGAATATCCCATTTTACCCGACATGCTATATCATATTTCACTTTATGCACGACAGCGGCTGGTGCTCCACTGACCCCATACTCAGTGAGGTCTTTGCGTGATGCCCACAGATGATATTTTACAAAACTGATCACCAGCCATAACAAAAAATTGATCCCCCATCTCCTTGTTTTTGGGATTCCACGCAGTATAACTTGTCTGGACACCACAAAGTCTAGTTTCACCTGCGTTAAAAGGCCCCCACACTGGTCCCATACCCTCTGTGCAAACCCACAATCCCATAAAACGTGTGCGATGGACTCGGTTTCTTGGCAGTCAGTGCGTGGGCACTTGTCCTGCCTGGAGAGACCATGTCTGTGTAAAGTCTCTCGGACTGGAAGTCTGTTCCACACCACCAGCCAATTGAGGTCCTTCAGCTTATTTTCCAGCCCTACCGATTGCGTCTGCCTCCACACCTCTCCCGGAACTCCCACAATAGCCGGCTCCTCCTTTGCAGTAGCCAGCTGGTACAGTGCCTTGTGGTCCAGCAGTGCTGTACCTCCCTTAGCATCCGGGTGCTTTTTTAGCCATTGTACCGCATGTTTATAATACCATGGCAGCCTTTCTGCCTTGGGTGTTGTGTTTGTCCACACTACCAAATGTTTTACTGCAGAGGCAAACCACAAGTGTGCAAAGGGGACGCACAGGTGGTCCGGACTCTCCTTCAGAAGTCTGCACAGCCCCGAGATGAAAAGTGAGTCCAATTTCACCGGCAGGTCCGGCACCGCCCGACCTCCTTCCTCCACCGGCCTGTGCATGTCCACCCGCTTGATGTACTCATATCCTCCGCCCCAAATGAAGCGGAAGATGGTCCTCACCAGCTCTCTACGGAACCTGGGAGGCAGCGGGAAAACACAGGCCAGATGGATGAGCAACGGCAATATATCCACCTTCACTACCAGGACTTTTCCTACCAGTGTCAAATGCCTACTCTGCCACAAACCTAACTTCTGATTCACTTTTGAGATCTTACTCCTCCAGTTAATTGTGGCAGAGTCAGCAGTATGGAAACTGACCCCCAAGATCTTCACGGGCCCTGTCTCTAGTTTGAGACCTCCTACCACATCCTGCCTGTTCTTCCATCTGCCAAAATATTTGACGGTGCACTTGCTGAGATTAAGCAGTGCACCCGTTCCTGCAGCCATGGCGTCCGCTATCTGCAGAACCCGAGTGAGAGACCTGTCAGTGGTAAGAAACAAAGTTACATCGTCTGCGTAAGCCATCAACTTTGCCTGTGCTCCACCGCTACCCGGGACTAGTACACCCTCCACCCAAGGGTCACTCTGGATTCGTCGCAAAAAGGGCTCCAGGTATAGCACGTAGAGGAGAGGGGACAAGGGACACCCCTGCCTCACCCCACGGCTAACCACGAACCCCATCCCCAACCTTCCATTCACACATACCCTTGAGATGACCCCGTTATATAAAATCCTGAGCCATCGGATAAAAGTTCCACCAATCCCTAGTCTCTTTAAAACCTCCCAAAGGAAGGGATGACACACTCTGTCAAAGGCTTTACTTTGATCTAAGCTTACCAGAATGAGCTCCAAGCCCCTTTCCTCCACCCATTCAATGATGTCTCTCACCAACTGGAGATTCCAGGCTAGTTTCCTTCCTTCCACACTGCAGGTCTGATCCCTGCAGACCAGACCCGGCATCACCTTCCTCAGCCGCCTACTCAGCACCCTGGCCAGGATCTTATAGTCAGTGCAGAGCAATTGGATCGGCCTCCAGTTTTCCAGGTCCTCCTTGTCCCCTTTCTTAAAAATCAAAGACAGAACTCCAGTTTTCATAGTTCCCGTTAACTCCCCTGACTCTAAGATTTCGTTAAAAACTTCGAGCAGGATAGGCTGCAGTTTATCCCAAAACACCACGTAAAAGTCAATGGGCAAGCCATCAATTCCGGGAGCCGTCCCCCTCCGCATCCCTGCCATGGCTTCCCTTAGTTCCTCACCCGAAAGCTCTCCCTCCAGTTCAGGCATGCCCTCCTCTACCGTCACTATTCCCGCCAACCACTCCTCCCACAAGTCAGTGTCCACTGGTTTCCCCGAGAACAGTTCCCTGTAAAAATCCGAGGCACACCTGACCATATCTGCTGGGTCAGAGGTAACGGAACCGTCTTTTTGCTTTAGGCCCTCCACCAAAGTTCTGGCTTGCCGAGAACGCACCGAGCCGAAAAACATAGCCGAGCATTTCTCATCCTTTTCCCTCCAATTTCCCTTCGCTCTAAAGAGAAAATCGTTGGCTCGCGCCAACCACCACTCTTTCATCCGAAGCCTGATCTCCGCCGCCTTCGGTGCGTCAAAAGAGCCTCCCTGATTAAATCCCTCATAGAGGGTCTGTAACTCCTGTTGGAGCTGATCTAAATCCTCCCTCTCCTTCCGTCTCCTGTCTCGGCAATATTTGACCGATTCCTTGCATATAACTCTTTTACACATCTCCCACCAATTGACAGCGGACAGATATTTCCATCTCTGACTGCAGAGACTTTCAATCAGGTCAACTATCCTGCTTCTGAACTCAACCTCGGACAACACCTTAACATTTAGCCTCCAGTAACCTGATCTGGGGCCTGGGTCATCCGAGGTCAGACAGGCAGACAGCAACATGTGGTCAGAAAACCATACAGGAACAATATGTCCTACCGTAGACCGTCCACTTAGGGTAGTGAAGATGTAATCCAGTCTCCTGAAGATATCCTTGCCGTTGCTCCAAGTAAACTGTTTAGAGGCCGGGCCCGAGATGTTAAGGCCGTCCTGCAATTTAAAATGACTCACCAACTCTCTCAGGGCTCGCGCCCCTGCCCTATTTGTGTCACCAATATCGACATTAAAATCCCCGCCCATCACCACCGTTCTGTTGGTAAATAGGAGTGGCTCGATCTTTCTTATAAAATCTGCCTGAAGGCGCCTTTCAGCCGGTCCATACACCGCTATCAGGCGCACTTTCAGGCCGTCCCACACCCCATCCACTACCAATAAACGCCCCGGAACAACCACACAAACCTCACCCCCCACAAAATTTGACACCCCACATAAAATCCCGATGCCTGAAGAGTGCACCCCTCCAATGCTCCACCAGGACTCTCCTTTTTGCCATTCTTTCTTAAAATCCGCTACATCCTTCTGTGACCCCAAATGAACCTCCTGAACAAAACAAAAGCCGAACTGGCGACTCGCAAGGTCTTTGAAGACGCCAGTCCGCTTCGCAGGGTTCCTCAAACCCCTCACATTTACCGTACAAATAATACGACTCATGGCGGGTCATGAGAAGTTTGTACCCTAGTCTCCTCTTCCTGGCTAACCTCTGAGTTATCTGTCTCAGCTGATGTTGAATCGCTCTCCCCCTCCCCGGAGTGCTGCAAGCTCCCCTCCCCCGAGGAAGATGACTCGCTCTCGGGATCCCCGGGTACCTGCGGGTGAGCCGGCTGTTCTATCTCTTTTAAACTCCCTACCTCCATCTCACTTCCCTCACTAGCCACTACCGGCTCACCTTGACCTGGAGGAAGTGGCTCCTCGCTCACCTCCACCTCCTCTGATTCCTCAGGGGTGACTGAAACGGCAGAAAGAGTACCCCCCTCCACCTCCAATCCCTCCCCTGACCTTTCCCCCCTTGCGTTTCCCCTCCCCGCCACCTCCTCTCCTTTCTTTCCCGTCGCTCCACCCGCACCCTCCACCTTTTCGAAACCAGGCTCGAGGGATTTCCCGGATGCTACCCCCTCCCGGCTACTGTCTTCCTCCACTCCATCTGAATCGCTGCCTAAAGTCTCAATAGGCAGCCCCCGGAAACGATTTTGCAACCCCAACTTGGCGCGTCGCAAATCAGGGCCCTTCGGCCCTCTCCCTCCCTTCCTCTTTGTAGACCTACTTAAAACCGGGGACCAGCTCGGGGACTCTGGTCGGCCTTCTGGGACCATATCAGCCCAGGACCTGGACTCTGGGTGTTCGTCACCCGCTTCACCCGCCCCCTCTGCTGCTTGCCCTGGTCCACCCTTATCCCCCTCCTTAGTTTTCCCCACAGTCCCGAAAAACATAAACGGACCACCGGAGGGTCCTGGTAATTCCAGTCTCGGATCTTTCGGGGGAGCCTTCACAATGTCCGCAAAGCTCTTCTGCTTTCTGGGACACGAGCGATACACGTGACCCGCTGACCCACACAGATCACATGTCAGTACCTGTCCGCAGTTCTTCGCCTCGTGTCCCTCCGCACCGCACCTCCTGCAGAAACCTCCTGGGCAGTTCGCTGCAATGTGTCCCTGTTGCAAACACTTTTTACATGTCAGGGGCTGCCCTGGGTAGAAAAGGTAGCCCCTGTTTGACCCGATATTAAAGTAGGCAGGGGGATGCAAAACGCCCTCCTCTCCAGACGGCTGAGGTCGGAGCCTGACCAAATACCTCCTCCTCCCGGTCCAGACCCCCGCCTCGTCCACCACTTTGCTGCCGGCCCCTTGAATGTCCACAAACCTGGTTAAATACATCACAATGTCTCGCTCAGGCAACAACGTGTTAAACAGGTGGACGGTAAGCGTCCTCAGCTCCCTCGCAAAGAGAGGCTCCATCAAAAACAAAGACATCGGAAAAGAATTTTTCCCGGATTGCGCCTTCTGCCACACAGTCTCGCACAACTTGTCCGACTCCATTGTCAAATCAAAAATACCTTTCCCCGGGAAATCCTGCAAACTAGTGATATCCTTGACCTTAATCCCAAGTCCATGAAACAAAATGTCTCTTTCAAACTTGTCCCTCTTCATCCAGGTAGCCTTATCTTCCGCCGTCTTCACCACGAAGCGCACTGTGCGCCGCATCTGTCCCTCACGGGACAGAGGGTGCCCAGCCGCCAGGTCGCGGGTCCACTCACCCGCCGCCGCCGTCGTCGCCGCCGCCGCCGCCATCAGGAAGCCCCACTTCGCCCCCTGGGCTCAACCCAGGGCGACTACCCGTGGTAGCTTGGAATCCGCGGCCTCCGTCCTCCTCCGGCAGGTTGGTTCTCCTCCCTCTGGTTGGTCCTCGATCTCCCTCCTCTCCGCCGCCGTCGCCGCCGTCGTCTTCTCCGTCTTCTCCGTCGTCGTCTTCTCGTCCCCCAGCCAAGTCATCAAGCCGCGGGCCTGCCACGTACTTTCCGATCTTAGCCAGAAGGCCGAGAAGCGATGCCCGACGCCGGCCTTGGGCGGGCGCGCGGGCGTCCGGCTGGCGCGCAGCGGCGCAGGCCGACGCCTCTGGAGCCCGGTCCGCACGCGGCTGCCGGCCGCCCGGACTCCGCTCTCCCCCTCTCTTGCCTGCCTGCTTGCTCGCCTGCCTGCCCGCCAGTCCCGGGCGGGGGCCCTGCTCTTTGATCTCCTGTCAACGGCCCGACAACGACCGCAGCCGCGGGGGGCGCCAGCCGGCCGGCCTCCTTAGCTTAGGCCCCTCCCACCAGCAGCAGCCGTGCCGAGTGAGCTGCAAGCGAAAGCGGACCGTCGGCACCTGCGGGCAGAGGCAAGGGGCAGCGCTCTCTCGGGAGGGACGGGGACACACACACACCTGCCTGCCTGCCGAAAAAAAGAAAGAAAAGGTGTATATACTAAGTTTTTTGGAGGGAAAACGGCCGGCTGTCGAAAGGGGCCCGCCTGCAAGGACGGGGACACACACACACACACACACACACACACACACACAAGCCACGCCTGCCTCCCTGGAAAAAGGAGGAAAAAACTAAGTTTTTTGGAGGGAAAACGCACGGGAGCCGAAAAGGGGGCCGGCCTGCTTGCCGAGAGAGTCGAGGCGCGGGAAAGTGCACGGAGGGAGCACGGGAACGGGGAGGGGGAGAGAGAGAGACACAGAGACACACAGATGGACGAGAGACGAGACCGGAGAGGAAGGAGCTCCGGTCCACCTCGCTTGCTTGCTAGCTACGTCTGTCTTTTCACCGCTGAGAGAAGGTAGTGCACCGTTCCCGGAGGCGCTGCAATACCGGGCCGATGCGTGGAGAGGACGGAGCAAGCTCCTGATCCAGCTCCCTGTTCCAAAAATCCGTTTAATATGTGGTCCCCCGATGGGGGACGTATCAGATATTAAACTGATAAGAACAGATTTTTTTTTTTTTTTTTTTTTTTTTTTTTATTTGAAAACAGTTCTTACATTCCATAAATTTCACATTCACATAAATTCTACCATAAGTAGAAAACACAACAAGCACAATTCTAATAAGGCAAGGTAAGACAAACCCAACCCAGGATGTCAAACCCCACACAACAACCTAGGGTAACATATCCAACATGAACCGATCGACATCTTATTCGCAACAAGTTCTAGGCCCCTAAAGGAACTACATAACACAATAACAGTGCGCGAACCCAAAAACTCGACCCACCCACCCCTGGACCCAAGGAAACATACTTCCCAAATTTATATACCTCCACAGACCTTACCGGCCTCATTTCCATAATCCCACCCCTTATGCCAATACCTTCTTCTGCCCTTAATCCGCTACCTCCCTTCCACCTTCTCCCTTCCTTTTCGTCTCTTCAGCCTTCTGCTGTCTCAAGGTTCTCACGATCATCTTATCCCCCAATTCCACGCCAACCTTGTGAACCTCAGCCTCATCCTGCCCTGACACACTGAACGCAACCAAAACATTGTCCAAAAATCCATACTCAAACCTAAAAGATGAATATTTTGCTTCTAACCGCTCTGACACTTTCTTCACGGCTCTCCTATGTTTGTCCTTGTCCACACCTACATCATGAACGTTGTAAACTCGTCGATAAGGGTACCCGGGCCTCACCGGCCTCATCCCCAAATTCGGTACCTCCGTCGCCAATACCACACGGTCTCCTCTTTCCCTCTTCCAACCCTCCCACCCGTCGTCGCACTTTTCTTCCTCCCTCGCCCTCCCTGATATCACGCTCCCCTCCCTCACTCTCTCCTCCACACTCTCTCCCCCCCCGCTTTCCGCTCCCACTCCTTCCATTAACTGAACCCCCTCAAGGCTCCCCTTTATTGTCCCCGTCCCACTCTCTATTATAGACTCTCCCACTGTTTCTGCCGCAGAGAGACTACCAGTCCCCCCTCTTTCCTTTGTCACCCCTCCTTCTCCCTCCGCTGTACTGGAAACCCCTCCCTCCTTTCCAACTATGTCCTCCCTGCCCTCACCCCCTATCTCCTCATCTGTCATGCTCTCCTCCGTACTCACGTCCTCAACCTCCAACACCTCAAAGGGATTGGGGTCACCTCCATTCAACCTGCCTTCCTTGACCTTGGTCTCTGTTTTCCCTTTCACATGTTTCCTCTTCCCCTTCCTTTTTGCACCTACATCTTGCACCTCCCACTTTCCCTCGTCCGACTCCTCTCCCGCCCACGATGAGCCCTCCACCAGCCCTTTCACCATAGCAAGTGTCTTTCTCAATCGTGACCCAACCGACACATCCGAGACCACGCTGTGCCCGGACACACCCGAGCACTGCGCCGGAGACCGCCCTGTGGCATCTTTGCTTCCATGGCCCCCCTCCCCTAAAAGTCCCGACACACGGCTAGGAGGCACCACGTCCTCCTGCTCCAGATCTTGTTCCCCCAGGCTTTGCTCCCCAGAGGCTATAGACATTCTGTCCTCCTCCGTATCGCTCCCGTTCTGGTTGTCCGACACCGAAACCATCACATTAGGGTCATCACTAAGATGGTCCAACTCTTCCGCCTCCTGCTGGTCGGCGGCGGCTGAGGGCCTCGGGCCCTTTCCCGGGCCTCTCTGCTCTGTCACCGCGGCTGCATACGTACGTTCCCTCTGCGGGCAGGCTCGGTACAAATGTCCCGGATCACCACACAAGTTGCACGCTATACGTTTTGCACATCCACTTGTCACATGCCCCAACTCCCCACACCGCCGACACACCACTGCCCCACATTTAGAGGCCAAATGGCCTAGTTCCCCACAAATTCTACAGCCTGCAGGCATCCCTGAATAGTGCAAGAAACCCCTATTAGGGCCGATCGAGAAAGTGGCTGGAGGGTGCACCACACCCCCAGCCTCCGAACCCTTGGCCCTAAAGCGGACCAAAAACTGTCTTTTCCCACTCCAGAACCGCTCAGGGTCGATCATCTTCCTTCCGGCACTCACCACGTCCACATAGCGCTTCAAGAAACACACAATCTCTGCCTCCGGGACAAAGGGGTTGTGCATTTGTACATACAGAGGCCGTACTTCTCTTGCAAATAAAGGCTCCAACAAAAAGAAACTCAAGGGTTCTTCCTCTTTCAGCTCCAACGCTCTGTTCCATACCCTGTTACACGTAGCCGACGAAATCAAAGTCAAGTTCAATATTCCCTTGGCTGGAAAATCTTGCAAACAAAAAGTGTCTTCAGCCTTGATTCCAAAAATTTTATACAAAATTTCCTTCTCGAACACGTCCCGAACTAAAAAACGATTCCCGACATCCAGGCTCTTCAAAACAAAGCGCACGGTGTCTCTCATCTGCCCCTCTCGGGACAGGGGGTCCCCCGCCGCCGTAGAAAAAGGTCGTCCGCCAGTCGTCGAAGTCATCTTGGTCCCAAACCGCCTCCTGCTCCTTCAGCAATCCCAAGTCCTCGATGGCTCCTCCGAAAGCACTCCTTCCCGCCGCCGCCTTCACTTCCTTATGACTCTTCCTCCAGCCGCGGTCAGGCCACGTACTGGGATCTTAGCCACAAGGCCGAGAAGCGATGCCCGACGCCGGCCTTGGGCGGGCGCGCGGGCGTCCGGCTGGCGCGCAGCGGCGCAGGCCGACGCCTCTGGAGCCCGGTCCGCACGCGGCTGCCGGCCGCCCGGACTCCGCTCTCCCCCTCTCTTGCCTGCCTGCTTGCTCGCCTGCCTGCCCGCCAGTCCCGGGCGGGGGCCCTGCTCTTTGATCTCCTGTCAACGGCCCGACAACGACCGCAGCCGCGGGGGGCGCCAGCCGGCCGGCCTCCTTAGCTTAGGCCCCTCCCACCAGCAGCAGCCGTGCCGAGTGAGCTGCAAGCGAAAGCGGACCGTCGGCACCTGCGGGCAGAGGCAAGGGGCAGCGCTCTCTCGGGAGGGACGGGGACACACACACACCTGCCTGCCTGCCGAAAAAAAGAAAGAAAAGGTGTATATACTAAGTTTTTTGGAGGGAAAACGGCCGGCTGTCGAAAGGGGCCCGCCTGCAAGGACGGGGACACACACACACACACACACACACACACACACACAAGCCACGCCTGCCTCCCTGGAAAAAGGAGGAAAAAACTAAGTTTTTTGGAGGGAAAACGCACGGGAGCCGAAAAGGGGGCCGGCCTGCTTGCCGAGAGAGTCGAGGCGCGGGAAAGTGCACGGAGGGAGCACGGGAACGGGGAGGGGGAGAGAGAGAGACACAGAGACACACAGATGGACGAGAGACGAGACCGGAGAGGAAGGAGCTCCGGTCCACCTCGCTTGCTTGCTAGCTACGTCTGTCTTTTCACCGCTGAGAGAAGGTAGTGCACCGTTCCCGGAGGCGCTGCAATACCGGGCCGATGCGTGGAGAGGACGGAGCAAGCTCCTGATCCAGCTCCCTGTTCCAAAAATCCGTTTAATATGTGGTCCCCCGATGGGGGACGTATCAGATATTAAACTGATAAGAACAGATTTTTTTTTTATGTTTTATTAGAAATCAGTAAAAAACAGTGCTTTCAAAAGTTTACTCTACCCTCCACCTTTACACCCATGTGATCAAGTCCTTCCATCTTTCGCGTGCTGCGGCGAATCCCCATCGGAGGACGTCCCACCGGATCTTCCGTGAGACGTCCCTCTTGACTCTCCTCAAGATGGCCGGCACTGACCTCTCCACGCCGTGTTTGACCAGCTCTGACCTCGCGTCCCACACGTGGAGCTTGGTCAGGCTGATCAGGAGCCACAGGAGAAACGCCGCATTCCATTTTCGGGAACCAGCCACGCCCTTCATCACCGTGTTCAGAGTCAGGAGGGACCCCAGGCCTACCTGTGCGTAGAGGTGCTGGCTGGACTTCCACACCCTCTGCACGAACCCGCACTCCCAAAAGACATGATTTACTGTTTCTTCCCCTGTGCAGCCGTGCCTCGGGCACTGGCTCTTCTTTGACAAGCCATGCGAGCACATGACGGCCCTGACCGCCATTCGACCCCACACGCCGAGCCAGTTCAGGTCCTTTAGTCTGTTATCCAGGCCCTTTGGCTGGGCCTGCTGCCAGATGTCACTGGGCACACCCAGGAGCGCTGGCCTGTCCAGTGCTGTGACCACCTGGTACATCTTCCTATGGCTCAGCGCGATGTCTTTGTCCCGTACCTCTGGGTGTGCCCTCAGCCACTGCACTGCGTGTCGGTAGTGCAGTGGGAGCCGCTCGGCCTTCGGGGTCGTGTTGCTCCATGCGGCCAGGTGTCTCATGCTCGCTGCCAGCCAGAGGCTCACGAACCGGCCACACAGGTGGGGCGGGTTTCCGTGCAGGATGACGCACAGGTTGGCAACGAAAACACAGTCCAACTTCACTGGGAAGTTTGGGATCCCTCTGCCTCCTTCCATGGTAGGTCTGCACATGTCTATCCGGCGAATCCGTTCGTATGAGTGGCCCCAAACGAATGCAAAGACTGTTCTTACCAGTTCCTTCCTTTTCCTTTTAGGTAGGGGGTACACTACTGCCAGGTGGAGAAGCAAGGGCAGGATCTCCACCTTCAGCACCAGCGCCTTCCCTATCCATGTCAGGGATCGATGCTGCCAAAGGCCCAGCTTCTGCCTGATCTTCCGGAACCTGGCCTCCCAGTTCAGCCCTGAGGGGTCCAGGGTGTGAAATAGGACCCCCAGGATTTTCACCGGGCCGGCTGTCTCTTTCAGTCCTCCGGTGATCTCCGGTGCATACGGCCAGGTTCCAAAAAGCTTCACCAGGCTCTTGGCGCGATTCAGTTGGGCGCCGGTGCCTCTGGAGTAGGCCTCCACGATGTCCAACACTCTCCCCAGACTCCTGTCAGAACTGAGGAAGAGTGTCACGTCATCCGCGTAGGCCGCGGTTTTAGCTTCCTGCCCACCTCCACCTGGCACTTTAATTCCCTCCACTCCGGGATCCTTCCGTAAGGGATCCAGCAGCAGCTCAAGAAAGATGACATACAGCAGGGGCGAGAGTGGACATCCCTGTCGCACACCACACCTTACCGGAATCCTCCTCCCTACTGCTCCGTTGACTCTTACCCGGGACGTGGCGCCGTTGTAGAGCGCTTCGATCCACCTGACGAAAGCGTCAGGCAGACCCTTCCTCCTTAGGAGTGCCCACAGGGTCTCATGGTGGACCCGGTCGAACGCCTTCGCCTGATCTAGGCTCACCAGCATGAGCGGCAGGCCTCTGTCCTCCACCCAGGCGATGGTGTCCCGGATCAGCTGCAGGTTCCAGCTGATCTTCCGGCCTGCCACGCCACATGTCTGGTCCGCCCCGACCAGCTCCGGCATCACCGTTCTCAGACGGCCGCCCAGCACCCTGGCCAAGATCTTATAGTCCGTGCACAGGAGCTGGATCGGCCTCCAGTTTCCCAGGTCCGCCTTGTCTCCTCCCTTGTAGATCAGGGTCACGACGCCGGTCTTCATAGAGAGGCCCAGTTCATTGCTGTCCAGGGCCTCATTAAAGACCTGCACCAGAAAGGGCTCTAGCTGGTCCCAGAAGGTGCGGTAGAACTCCGCTGGTAGGCCGTCGACTCCGGGGACGGTCCCCTTCTTCAAACCAAACAATGCTGTCTTGATTTCCGCCCCCGTCACAGGCCCGACCAGCGAGGCGGGATCGTCCACCGCCTTCTCAACACCCTCCAGGAGCCTCTCCTTGGTGCTGGCGTCGATCTCCTTCTCCTGGAACAAGGTAGCGTAAAACCCTGTGGCACACTCCAGCATCCCGGGTAAGTCCGTGACTGCAGTCCCATCTTCGCGCCGCAAGCTTTCGAAGCAGCAGCGCTCCTGCTGCCTCCTCACGGCGCTGAAGAATTGGGGAGAGCACTGTTCTTCTCCCTCCTTCCAAACTCCCCGCAGCCTGAAAAGAAAGTTCTTTGCTCTCTGCAGCCACGTGTCTCTCAGCAGGCTCCTGACGATGGCAATCTTCTCGCCGTTGAAGGCGCCCCCCTGGTTCAGCTGCTCGTACAGTGCTTCTAGCTCCTCTTGGAGCTGGGCGCACTGGCGTTCCTCCAGACTCCGCCGGATCCAGCAGTATCGCCTGGTGACCGTCGCGAGAGTCTGTTTACACGATTCCCACCAGTGCACCGCCGAGCTAAAGAGCTCTCTTCTCCTCCCTAGGCCTTTCAGCACTGTCCCAATCTTCCTCCGGTATCTCTCCTCTTGTAGAACTTGTTTGTTCAGCTTCCAGTACCCAGCCTGGAAGCGCGGGTCCTCAACACCGAAGGAGATCGTGAGCAGCTGGTGATCCGAGAACCAGGTAGGGGTCACTTGCCTGCTCAATGTTGTCCACTTCACAGTAGAGAGGATGTAGTCGAGGCGTCGAAAACTTCCTCTCCCGTTGTCCCAGGTGTGGTGTGCAACGTTCTGAAACCCGTCTCGAAGGCCGAAATCTGCGATCAAGGACCTCAACAGATGAACTCCCTGGCCGTGCGGGTCTCCCAGGTCGATGTTGAAGTCGCCGCCGACAATCAGCTCCCTGTTGGTATACAGCACGGGCTCCAGGTCTTTCAAAAAGGAGCCCTGCTGTCTTCTGTCTGCTGGGGCGTACACGCTGACTAACCTTATCTTCACTCCCCTCCAGGTTCCGTCCACCACCAGCAGACGTCCGGGAATCACTGAGCTGACTGTTTGGGCGGCGAACCCTGGCAAGCCGCACAGGATACCCACGCCAGAAGAGTTCACCCCTCCGACGCTCCACCACGAGGGACCCCTCCTCCACTCCCTCTGAAGGGTCCTCACGTCGTCGAGGTCCTTGAGATGGACTTCCTGCAGAAAGGTCACATCCAACTTCCTTCGAGACAGGTAGGAAAACACTGCCACTCTCTTCTCCTGCTTCCTCAGACCCCTCACGTTAGCTGTTGCAACTGTGAGGGTCATGGCGGGTCTTGAGGGAGACTGTCACTCTCCATTCCCTCCGAGCGGCTGGAATCCGGAGAGCTCGCCGTCCCTGCTGTACTTCCTGAGCTGCCATCCTCCGTGTCCATGAACTGGACTGGGGTATCCGGGGCCTCTTGCTCGGGAGTAAGCGGTGCAGGCAGGCAGGCGACTACAGGGCTGCCTTCGTCTGTCACGTTGCCCGACACTGAAAAGACGGCCATCGGTACCGCCCCTGACCCCTGCCCTGGGGGGAGAGATTCCGAGGTGCTTTCGGCCTCAGAGTCGCTCAAGGCCGACGAGACTCCCTCCTCCTCTTCCATCCCCTCAGAGTCTGCGAGGTCTCCCGGGTCTTCCTCCTGGCCTTCCTCCTCGACCGTCTTCTTCTTCTTCTCCTGCGTCTCTTGCCGGCGTTTTCCTGCCCGCAGCCTCTTCGTCTTCCTCTTCTGCCCCGCGCTCTGCAGGGCCACCATCCCCTCCTCCTCTGCTGGCGCCGGTGCAGGCGCAGTTCTTCCCCCGCCCATCAGGGGGCGCCCCTTCTTCACCACTTCCGCCCAGGTTCCAGCCCTTCCGTCCGCTCCCCGCGATGTTCCCGGTCGTTCGCTGTCCGATCCCCGGGCTGCTTCCCGCTGCTCCATGTCTGAGCCCCATGATGTTCCTGGACCCTCACCATCCTCCGCTCCCTGGCTCTCCTCCTCCTCCTGTTCCCGTCCCTGTTTCCGTCCTCCCCTCTTCTCTCCCTTACCGAGGGGCCTGCTGCTCGTCGGCCGGCCTTCCCTCTCGCTGTCCTCGTCCGCCTGCCTGATCCACTCCTTAACCGCCTTCTCCGTGGCCGCCTTCTCCGTGGCCGTTCTCTCCTTGGCCGTCTTCTCCGTGGTCGCGCCCCTCTTGCTGCACTGCCGGAAAAGGTGGCCTCTGTCCCCGCACAGGGAGCACTCCTTCACCTGGCAGTCTCGGGTATGGTGTCCCGGGCGGCCGCACTTCCCACATTTCTCCGCCGTACATGCCCCCTCACGGTGCCCGGTGGTCCGACACTTCCTGCAAAATTCAGGCTGGTCCCAGTAAAACATGTACCCCCTACCTCCTCCGATTGCGAACGTAGCCGGTGGGTGGCTGTATCCATCCTTTGTTGTTGGGTCCCGTCGCAGTTCCACCAGGTACCGACGCTTTCCCGTCCACACAGTGCGTGTGTCGCTGAGCACCAAAGGCCCAGTTCTCACATCCACATACCTGCTTAGGAAGGTAGTCACGTCGGCATCCGTCACAAAGGGATCAAACATGTGCAAAACCACCCACCTCTTACTGTCGCTCTGCAATCCACCACACTCATACTCCCGGAATCCGCCGCTCTTAATGATATCGTTGCATTTTCCTACCATTTTCTTGTGGATGTCCGCACTGATGAAGGTGGTGTCGATGAACTTCTGTGGCTGGTTCCCCTGCACGCACTTGATATCCGCCGCCTTTAGCCCCAAAGCACCGAACAGGACATCGTCCTCAAACTGCTCCCTTCCCGGTGGTGCCGTCTCCGGTTTCCAATGGAAGCGGAGGGTCCACTTGATGCTGGGGTCCTTCCCAGCCCTCCTCGCCTCTCCTGGCTCTGCAGCCATGGTTGGTGCAGCCTTTCGGCCGCCAAACAGCCAGGGAATGCAAAGCCGGGTAAAAGAAAATCAAAAGTTCCGACGTCCAAAGGCAAAAAACGTAATCCAAAGGCAATCCGGGTCAATCCAAGGCAATCCAAAACGCGTCTCCGCAGTGCTGTCCTCTCGGTCTCCTCTCACGGTCTCTCCGCCGCCGCCCTTCTCGTCCCCCAGCCAAGTCTTCAAGCCGCGGGCCTGCCACGTACTTTTCCGATCTTAGCCGAAAGGCCGAGAAGCGATGCCCGACGCCGGCCTTGGGCGGGCGCGCGGGCGTCCGGCTGGCGCGCAGCGGCGCAGGCCGACGCCTCTGGAGCCCGGTCCGCACGCGGCTGCCGGCCGCCCGGACTCCGCTCTCCCCCTCTCTTGCCTGCCTGCTTGCTCGCCTGCCTGCCCGCCAGTCCCGGGCGGGGGCCCTGCTCTTTGATCTCCTGTCAACGGCCCGACAACGACCGCAGCCGCGGGGGGCGCCAGCCGGCCGGCCTCCTTAGCTTAGGCCCCTCCCACCAGCAGCAGCCGTGCCGAGTGAGCTGCAAGCGAAAGCGGACCGTCGGCACCTGCGGGCAGAGGCAAGGGGCAGCGCTCTCTCGGGAGGGACGGGGACACACACACACCTGCCTGCCTGCCGAAAAAAAGAAAGAAAAGGTGTATATACTAAGTTTTTTGGAGGGAAAACGGCCGGCTGTCGAAAGGGGCCCGCCTGCAAGGACGGGGACACACACACACACACACACACACACACACACACAAGCCACGCCTGCCTCCCTGGAAAAAGGAGGAAAAAACTAAGTTTTTTGGAGGGAAAACGCACGGGAGCCGAAAAGGGGGCCGGCCTGCTTGCCGAGAGAGTCGAGGCGCGGGAAAGTGCACGGAGGGAGCACGGGAACGGGGAGGGGGAGAGAGAGAGACACAGAGACACACAGATGGACGAGAGACGAGACCGGAGAGGAAGGAGCTCCGGTCCACCTCGCTTGCTTGCTAGCTACGTCTGTCTTTTCACCGCTGAGAGAAGGTAGTGCACCGTTCCCGGAGGCGCTGCAATACCGGGCCGATGCGTGGAGAGGACGGAGCAAGCTCCTGATCCAGCTCCCTGTTCCAAAAATCCGTTTAATATGTGGTCCCCCGATGGGGGACGTATCAGATATTAAACTGATAAGAACAGATTTTTTTTTGTTTTTTATTACAAAAATACAAAATACAACAAACCAAAAAACACATGGACATCCGAAAAACAAAATCCAAAACCAAAAAGTCACAAAACATGTCAAACTAACAGAAACCATTCATTATCATAATCCCGCCCCTTATGCAAAAACCAGTCCCTCCCCAATCCTCAAATTACTCCCGCATCCTCAGAAAAGACAAAAAATACAAACACAAAAAACCTTCAATACAGAAACTGCACACCAAAAAACACCCCAATGAAAAACAACCCCTCCCGATGGTCTTTCGCCGCTGCGGAACCCCTCCTCTGAACGACCCATTGGATGGGTCTTGCGCTGTCCTGCCACACCTTCCAGGCGATGCCTTCTACCGTGTCGCCCCTTCTGTGGCTGACCAAGTCCTCCCGGGAAGCCCAAAGATGAAACCTGACAAGGCTAATAGTCCATCTTCAAAAGAGTTCACAGAAACCTTGTCAAACAGCAAAATCAAACATACAGAAACACAAATAACAAAAACAAAACCCCGCGAGAAGCCTATCAAATCATGAAATAACAAAACAGCAGTAGTCAGGCATCGGCCAATACCTTCCACTTCTCCTTAACAGCGTGGAAACTCCACTTCCTTTTATCTGCAGCCACCATACATCTAACATCCCAGAGGACCTTGCTCCACACCCCCCCCACATCACATGTCACTCCCTTCTTCACCAGCAAATTTCTTGCGGCCCACAGTTCAATTTTCACAAAACTCATTAATAACCACAACAAAAAACACACACCTTTCGTTCTTCCCCCCCTCCTCACACCAAACATTACTGTTGCGAGGTTCACTACAAAAGTGCCATCTATGGCTCCCAAAAGAGCGCTGCTCTTCTCCCACACTTTTTGAGCAAAATTACACGACCAAAAAACATGCTCGATACTCTCCGCACAATGACATCCGGTTCGGGGGCACCCGACCTGTTTGGTCAACTTATGCTTATATAGCACAGTTCTTACAGGAAGCCTCTTCCATACCGTTAACCAATTAAGGTCCAGACAGTCCAGACGCAAACCCTTAGGCTGCACCCTTCCCCAGATCTCGTTTGCGACGCCCCCCACAACCCTGGCTTCTGCTCTTTCTGTTATAGCGCAATACAGTGCCCTGTGGTCCAGCAGCTCCGACTCATCCACCGACTCCAGATGCTTTCTCGTCCAGGACACTGCATGCCTGTAATGCCAGGGCAGATCTTCTCCGTGAGGGACGTCGTTCTTCCAGCCGGCAAGTCTGCGCATGCTGTTCGATAACCAAAATCTCACAAAATACTGGTAATCATGTGACACAGGCTGTTTCAAAGCAGCGCACAAACCAGACACAAACAGACAGTTCAGCTTAATCGGCATGTTTGGTACTGATCTGCCCCCCGCTTCTATGGGTCTATACATATCAATCCGTCTCACATATTCATATTTTTTGTTCCACACAAAACGAAAAACTTCTCTGACCAGATACCGATTATACCTAGCCGGCATGGGGTACACATGTGCTAAATACGTGAGGGCAGGCAACACATCTGTTTTTAATACAATCACCTTCTCGATGTAAGTAAGCCTCCTGTCGCCCCATCGGAGTAGTCTTTTCCTGACCACCTCCAAAGCCTCTTGCCAGCTGCTATGAACAGTACTTTGGTCATGAAAAGAAACCCCCAAAACCTTCAGAGGACCTCTGCAGCACTTCAGGTCGCAGGGACTCCCTTTTTCGCCCCTCCAACACCCGAAATATTTTATTTCGCTTTTCTGTCTATTTAACTTTGCTCCAGACATCCGGGCAAAGCTATCAAAAATCCCCAGAGCCTCCTGCAAACTTTCCTTCGACCCTACCATCAAAGTGATGTCGTCGGCGTATAAGGACATCTTCACTCTCCCCCCACCACTCCCAGGCAGCATTATGCCTTCTGCACGCGGGCTCGCGTTAACCATCCTCACAAAAGGTTCCAAGTACAGCACAAATAACAGAGGCGACAACGGGCATCCTTGCCTCACGCCCACCTTCTGTTCTACCAGTTTCCCCAGGAATCCATTCACCACCACCCTACTCCCTACTTGCTTATACAAGGTCTTTAGCCACCCAATAAAAAGCACGCCGAAACCCATCCTTTCCATCACAGCCCACAAAAACTGATGCGACACTCTATCAAAGGCCTTCTCCAAATCAAGGCTCACCAGTGCAAGGGGGATGTTTCTCTGCTCGGACCACGCTATTGTGTCCCTAACCAGCTGCAATGACCAGGTAATTTTCCTCCCCTGGACCCCACACGTCTGATCTTTCCCAATCACTTTGTCCAACACTCCTTTCATCCTATTAACTAACACCTTTGCAAATAGTTTATAGTCCGAGCAGAGCATTGTTAAAGGCCTCCAATTCGCAAGCTCTGTCGGTTGGCCTTTTTTATACAACAGAGTCAAAACCCCTTCACTCATCGATCTTCCCAGGACGCCCATGCAAAAAACCTCCCTCATTACCTCGAGCAAGATCGGCCCCAATATACCCCAGAAAGTCCTATAAAATTCTGATGGCAGACCATCAATTCCAGGCACTTTCCCATCTTTTGTGTCAGCTAAGGCCAACCTAAGCTCCTCTAATGTGAAAGGGCTTTCTAAGAGGGCCCTACTCTCCTCCGGCAGCTGTGAAACAATACAATCCAGAGAGGTGAGATCTATCTCCCTTCCCATCTCTTTTTCAGAAAAGAGACACTGATAATAGTCAAACACTGCCTCCAACATACCGTCTATGCCTGCTACTATCGTGTTCTCACCCACTCGAACCCCATCCAGCCGTCTTTTAGCCTGCTGCTTTCTCACCTGTCTGAAAAGATAAGAGACGCAGGTCCCTTGCTGCAGGGATGAGTCTACCCGGGTCTTAAAAATGAAACTCTTTGCCCTCTCCTCGTGATACGCCCTTAACAGCCTCTTAGAAGCTGCCACCTCAGTCATGTCCACTGACACCCCATCATTAAGAAGAGCATAAAGCTTATTCAGCCCTTCCTGGAGCAGCCTCCCCTCTTTCCTCACTTTTTTCTGACGTTCCAGACAATAGAACCTCGTTTCACTTTTAACTTTCTTCTTAGTCTGCTCCCACCAGTCCAACACAGAGACACGCTGTTGCCTTCCTGCCCACCACCTGTTCAAATTCAGACTCATACGATCCACATACTCTCTCTCTCCCAAAACCGCAACATTCATTCTCCACACACCCTTCCCATACATTCCGCCTGCCAGGCTCAAATCCACTTCTACAATATCGTGATCCGAAAGCCAGGCCGGGCGAGTGGTGATTCCTCCAACTGCCACCTCCCTAGATACAAAAACATAATCAAGACGTTTTGCCACACCTGACGCGTTCCTCCAGGTAGGCACCACCCCTTTTCCTTGAAAACGCACTGCACTATCAACTAAATTGAAGCGCGTCAGCAGTGTGCGCAGCTGCTTTGCCCCCGCCTCTTCCTTATTAACGAGGTCGACATTAAAATCACCACCGACGACCAGAAGCCTATTTGTGGCGCACAAAGGGAACAGCTCTTTAAAAAAATCTGCCCTCATGGACCCTACAGCCGGAGCATAGACACACACGACTCTAAAACGACACTCACCAACACTCAAATCAACACTCAAAGCTCTGCCCGGCACCACTACAGCACTCCCTTCGACTAAAACATCCCGATTCCCAATCAACACACCCACACCCGACGAGTGAACCCCGCCCACACTCCACCTAGAATCCCCTCTATCCCACTCACGCGCAAAACCCACTACATCCTTATTATCCTTCAGATGAACCTCCTGTAAAAGACAGACATCAAAATTAAAAGGCCTCAAAGACTGGAAAACTGCAGTCCTTTTCACTTTGTTCCTCAGTCCCCTGGTATTTAAAGTGAGAACCTTAATGGCCATGAATAGTCACTTCACAGTTTTTCTTCCCACCTATCGATGATAGCCATCGCCGCTATATAAGCGTCCCGCACATCCGCTTCCTGACAGCCACTCACAGCCAATCTTGTGATTCTCCTAGCCGATCCATCGTTCTCGAGCTTCACTCCCGGAAATCTTTTGGGTATGTTTTTAAGCCCACCCGCCCTGCTCGGGAACCTCACAGTCCCGTTCTGCCATTCACACTTCTTTAAAAAAAAAGACGAGGCATCCAACTTTTTCACATACCGGCCATCCTTCCTATAAACCCCCGCAGCAAAGGCTTCCTTTGCCTTCCCAGCACTGTTCCTCCACTGCTTCACAAGATCAGAGAAAAGATATTTTTTCGCGATTATCTCTGAGTGGTTTCTTCCATATACTTGAATGCGCCTCACTTCTTTGCCAACGCACTCACACTTGTACTTAATTCCTTTCTTCTGCAGATCCTGCTCTTCAAACCCGGCTGGCCAATTGACCTCTCTGTTCTTCTCATGCCATTTGCAGAGGTCAATGAAGTCCCTGGGGAGGTCCGAGTCCAGCCAAAGGCCTTCCTCGCTCCCCAGCTTCTGCTCAGCCTGGACGCCCTCATCCGTCCCAGGTATGCAAGAAACATCGGATGACACTGAGCATTCTCCGGATTGGGGCAGGACAGGCCCCTCATCACGGACTTCACCCTCCTCAGGTGTGTAAGCTGCCACCAGGGCCTCTGAGACAGATGTTTCACTCAGTGTCAGATCCTCAGCACCTCTATCAGCTTTCTTGGCCACTAGAGCATCCGACCCTTGCGCCTTCCTCTTTATGGATTTCTTCGACACTGACGGCCCTTCTTCTCCCCCTTCCTCCATCCTCTCATCCCAACTCACGCCCGGGGCACAGTGCACCTCCTGTCCGACTTCTATCACTGCCGCCTTCAAAAGGTCTAGTCCTGGCGTCTCTGAAACCTCTGAAAAGCCGTCAGTCTCCGAAAAATTTCCATCTGCTGGCTCGATTTGCATATGCAAATTTGACTCCGCCCCTGCCTCTGCTTCTCCCACCACTTCTCCGGTCTCCTCTCCTTCCTGGCCTTCCATTAAGAAGCCTCCGTCTTTTAAAAACCTTCGGCTTCCCTCTTTACCAGGCTCCCTATTTTCAGCCTCCTCACCACTGACACGGCCCGCACCTTCCGAAACTTCATCCACCTTCCTTCGTCTCTCCTCCTCATTCGCAGCACCTGGTCTCACACCTGCAGCACCACTAACGACTTCAGAAAAAGTCCTCTTCCGCAACGCACAGTCTTTAAACACATGCCCTGCACCGCCGCACAAATTACATCTTCTTTCCTCCTTGCATTCGGAAGATAAGTGGCCAACCCCCTCACATCGTCTGCAAATTCGCTCCCTGCAATCCACTACGTGGTGTCCCTCCTTTCTGCATCTCCTGCAGACCGAGGGCTGTCCATAATAAAATAAGTACCCCCTGTTGGAGCCTATCTCAAACGACGCCGGCGGGTGCAAAAGGCCGTCCGGAGACGACCCATCTGCTCTGAAGCGCACTCTGTAACGCCTCCGCCCTGTCCAATAATTCTTCCTGTCTATGAGCTTCACCCCTATGCCCTGAATGTCCACGAAGCGCTTCAAGAAACAAACTATGTCCTCTTCTGGCACATAGGGGTTAAACATTGTCACTGTCAAAGTTCTTAGCTCCCTGGCAAACAAAGGCTCCACATAGTAGTCGACAAAGGGCCTTTCCTCTCTCCTTCTGTTCACCACTGCCCAAACATTCCTGACAAGATCCTCCGAGATGAGCGAAAGGTCAAAACATCGCTTACCCGGGAAGTCTTGCAGGCAGAAAACGTCCTCGGGCTCCAAGCGCAAGGCAGCGCCGATCACCTCGTCCTCGAACTTGTCCCTCGAAACAAAATCCGTCTTCTCCCCGTCGTCTCGCTGCACAAACCGAACGGCATGCCGCACTCTCCCTTCTCTCGAAAAGGCTCCTCCTTCCATCGTCTCAAAAAAATGGCCGGAAAAAAAACCGCCACGCAAAAAAAGCTTCGAGTCTCCTCGAAAAAAAGCGATCCGTCTCTTCCTCTTTCTTCTGGCCAAGATGCAAGCTGCGGACAGGCCACACACTTGATCTTAGCCAAAAGGCCGAGAAGCGATACCCCCAAAGGCGCGGACCGACGCGCGGGCGTTCCGCTGGCGCACAGTGGCGCAGGCCGACTCTCCTCTGGAGCCCGGGACCCGCGCAGCTGCCGGCCTCCCTGCAGCCAGAGGCCTGCCGCCGGACTCTGCTCCCCCTCTCTCTTGCCTGCCTGCCTGCCGCCTTCCTGCCAGTCCCGGGCGGGGGCCCTGCTCTTTGATCTTCTGTCAACGGCCCGACAACGACCGCAGCCGCGGGGGGCGCCAGCCGCCCGGCCTCCTTAGCTTAGGCCCCTCCCACCGGCAGCAGCTGTGCCCAACCAGCTGCAAGCGAAAGCGGACCGCCAGCACCTGCGGGCAGAGGCAAGGGGCAGCTCTCTCTCTCGGGAGGGACGGGGACGCGCGCGCACACACACACGCCTGCCTGCCTGCCTGCCTGCCTGCCTGCCTGCGGAAAAAAAAGAAAGAAAAGGTGTATATACTAAGTTTTTTGGAGGGAAAACGCCCGGCTGTCGAAAGGGGCCCGCCTGCAAGGACGGGGAGACACACACACACACACACACACACACACACACACACACACACACACACACACACAAGCCACGCCTGCCTCCCGGGAAAAAGGAGGAAAAAACTAAGTTTTTTGGAGGGAAAACGCACGGGAGCCGAAAAGGGGGCCGGCCTGCTGGCCGAGAGAGTCGAGGCGCGGGAAAGCGCACGGAGGGAGCACGGGAACGGGGAGGGGGAGAGAGAGACACAGAGGCACAGAGACACACGGATGGACGAGAGACGAGACCGGAGAGGAAGGAGCTCCGGTCCACCTCGCTTGCTTGCTAGCTACGTCTGTCTTTTCACCGCTGAGAGAAGGTAGTGCACCGTTCCCGGAGGCGCTGCAATACCGGGCCGATGCGTGGAGAGGACGGAGCAAGCTCCTGATCCAGCTCCCTGTTCCAAAAATCCGTTTAATATGTGGTCCCCCGATGGGGGACGTATCAGATATTAAACTGATAAGAACAGATTTTTTTTTTTTTTTTACATTTATTATGCCAATACAAGACAAAATCACAGAACATAAATCACAATCCACAAACGGCAAAACTTATTCCATTAATCCAGCAGCGGTTTCCATTTTTCTTTTGCTGCGTGAAAACCCCACCTACGCACTTCTACTGACAACATCTTCTGCAGCTCAAAACGAACCCTCCCACATATTGCCCCAGCCCCTTCCACATGGCCATGTTTGACCAGATTGTTTCTCGATCCCCATAACACAAATTTTACCATACTGATTAAAAACCAGGTTACAAGGTCATGTCTCGCAGTTCTTGAAGACCTGCCCCACCGTCTCAAGATTTTATCCCCAGATAGAACAAACCCCGGTTCCAGTTTATTAAAAAGATCCGACATCTGCCCCCACACTGCTTTTGCAATTCTGCAACCCCAGAACACATGAGTGATTGACTCCACCTCTGCACATTGCGGTCTTGGACAAGTCGCTGAACGCGCCAGCTTATGTCTGTGCATTACCTCCCTTACAGGCAGACGTCCCCAAACACACATCCAATTTAAGTCTTTGAGCCTGTTATCCAGGCTCTTAGGTTGCACCCTTTTCCAGACATCAGTCGGAACCACCACATTTGTTCCCTTTTCATTGCTCTTAGCTGTCTTATATAAGAGCCTATGAGAGACAATCACTGACCTGTCCGCATCTTTTGCGTACTTCCTTAACCATGCTGCCGCATGTTCGTAGAACCACGGTAAAATTTCAGCCTTGGGAACGTCGTTCCTCCACACTTCTGAAGGCTTGACGACCCAGGCGAACCAAAGCCGGACAAAGAACTGATGTTTATATGAGATCTTGTCATCTACCGCTTTACAAAGGTCAGCCACAAATATGGCATCTAGTTTAATGGGTAAATCTGGGACTTCTCTACCTCCCTCCCTGATGTCCCTGTACATATCTAGACGCTTCACATACTCATAACCACCCCCCCATACAAAATCAAACACCATCTTAGTTAAGGAGCGTCTAAAACAAGCAGGCATAGGAAAGACCTTTGCAATGTGCACAAGACTTGGTAAAATGTCACCTTTCAGTACCACAACCTTCCCTGAATAGGACAGTGATCTTTTCTTCCATAGGCCAAGTTTGCTATTCACCTGGGATAAACGAGTCTCCCAATTCCTTCTTCCAGTCCCTTCCCTGTCAAACTGCACTCCCAATATTTTCAAAGAATCCATTTCCAGAGACAGACCTCCTACCACCTCATCCCTATTACTCCAAGGGCCGAAATACTGCACACTGCTCTTATTTCTGTTCAATCTTGCACCTGTGCATTGGTTGAAGACTTCTATCAGCTCCAGTGCGACTAAAAGACTTCTATCTGAGCTCAAAGTTAGGACAACATCATCCGCGTAGGCCAACACTTTAGTTTGGAGGCCTCCGCTTCCCGGGATCACTATGCCCTCAACCCTTCTATCTCGTCTTATCAACTCCAATAGTGGCTCTATGTAGACTACATATAAAATTGGAGACAAAGGACAGCCTTGTCTGACGCCCTTGCTTACATCAAAGGGTTCACTCATAAAACCGTTTATGTTGACTCTGGTGGAAGCACCTCCATACAGGGCCTTCAGCCAAGAGATGAAACTACCGCTGACTCCATAACGATCTAACACATCCCATAAGCATTGATGATCCACCCTATCAAATGCCTTCTCTTGGTCAAGACTGGCTATCAACAGACACTGATGTCTGTCTTCTGCCCAAGCAATGGTATCTCTGAGCAGGCCAAGGTTCCAGTGTAGGGACCTACCCGCCACGCCGCAGGTCTGATCCGGCTGTATTACTGATGGCAGAACTTTCCTTATCCTATCACACAAGATTTTTGCCAAGATTTTATATTCGACACACAATAATTGGATAGGCCTCCAATTTTCTAGCCTCTTAGGATCCCCTTTCTTAAATAACAGAGACAGAACTCCCTGTGCCATTGTGTCTCCCAAAGCTCCACCATCTAGAATTGCTTGAAAAACTTCGAGCAGTGATGACCCTATCAAATCCCAGAAAGTCAGGTAAAATTCTACCGGGATGCCGTCAACCCCCGGAACTTTCCCAGTTTTCATTCTCCGAGTCGCCCCCTCAACTTCGGCTAGCTCAATGCGTGTCACTAGAGCCCTGTTTTCCTCAGCACTGACCTTCTTCTCAATGTGCTCCAAACCACCAACCCCCTTTACAGGCTCCCCCTCCCTCTTATTGAAGTAAGTAGTAAAATACTTTACGGCTTCATCCAACATTTCATACGGAGTACTTACCACCTCCCCCTCTGCAGTAAACAAACTCCCGAATGCTCTTTTAACCCGCTTGGCTTTGACTGATTTAAAGAGCAAACCTGAGACCTCTTCTTGTCCATCCAGAAAGCCGATGCCAGCTCTGATTAAAAGCTCTCTGGGTTGTCTAAGGTAAAGTTCTCTAAGTCGCGCCTTCAGCTCCTGGGCCTTCGAGAAATTAAAATCTGCACCTTTGTTTGTCTCCTCATACATGTTTTCCAGCTCTTTTTGAAGCCTTCTCACTTCAAAGTTCTTTCTTTGGTTTCGGCGCTTACAATACCGGATTGAGATTTCCTTCACCTGCCACTTAACATACTCCCACCATTGAATTAGTGACGGCCAGTCTTGTTTCTGTCCTAACCAAAAGGACCATTTGGCTCTAATTAGCTCTTTGTAGCCGTCCTCACTCAGCACGGCTGTGTTTAATTTCCAGTAACCTGGACCAAACTTGACCCCCACCCCTTCCACCTCTACCACCAGCAATTCGTGATCGGAAAAATAAAAAGGTACGACCGAGGCTTTAGCAATCACCAACCCTCGAGACAGGAACACGTAATCCAATCTTTTGGCGGCCCCTGCTGCGTTCCTCCAAGTAACTGGGGGAATCAACCCTACTGCTGCAGGCCCTTTGAGACTAAAACTATCAAAAAGGTCAAAATCCCTCAACAGTTTGTTAATTTCTCGGGATCCTGCTGTTCTTTTATTTAGATCTTCATTAAAATCACCGGCAATCACTAATTTTCTATTAGTTACACACCAGGGGACTAAGTCTGAAAAGAAGCCCCCCCTTGATGTCCTATCCGCCGGTGCATAGACGACTATGAATCTCATTTTTATGTTTAGGTATACCCCATCCACCACAAGAATTCTCCCTGGCCGCACAAAATAAGTTTCTGTAACCTCAATGTGGTTGTTCCCAAATAATATACCAACCCCAGAAGAATGTACTCCCCCCACACACCAAAAGGACTTCCCCGAATCCCAATCTTTAGAAAACCGCTTCACATCTGTATCACCACCCAAATGCACTTCCTGTAAAAAACATATATCAAACTTATTTTCACGCAAAATTTTAAACACAGCAATCCTTTTAGACCTATTTTTCAATCCTCTAACATTTACAGTTAAAATTTTGAAGGTCATCTCGACCTCCCACCATCTCTCCCCCCAGGATCCACATCTGGTTCTGCAGAGCTGTCCGTCTCCGAAGAACTTGTGTCACTTGTCCTATAAGGGGTTGAGCCCTCCTCCTCTGAAGTGGACTGCACCACGCTCGGAGCCACCGAAACGCAGCGCAGGTAAGGCGACTCCGGTACTCTTTCTTTTAACAGGTGCCCCTTCTGACCCCAATGCGACACTGCAGCCTCCTCCCGCTCAGGGGAGGATTCCATCGCCATGCCTTCTTCTACATCCTCCTCTGCGTGAGCGTCCTCCTTGGCCTTCTTCTCCTCCCCCGCAGGCAGCTCTTCTTCGGAATCCTCCCTTGGCCTTTTCTGGACTGCCACATTCCCCTCCAGGTCGAAGTCACCCAGGTCCATCGCCAGGCCATCTTGCGGCAGGTGCTCGAACAGGTCCACGGCTCTAGCCACCTGACCAGCAGGTAAGCTACCGCTGCTGTCCAAACCGGTGTCTGATGCTTCACTCACATCCACTTCTGCTCTCTCCTCACCCTCGATCTCTTTGCCGTCACCTGTTTCGACGTTTTCATTCCTGTTCCCCTCTGTCCTCTCAGTTCCTTTGCCTTCCTCTCTTCTTTCGTCTTCCTCATCTCCTTCTTGCTCCGAGTCAGATTCCACCGGTGCGGCATCTGGGAAGCCTCTCTCTTGTTCCCTGGCCATCTCCGGGTCTCTCCATACGCATTCTCTATACAGATGGTTTGTATCCCCACACAGAGAGCAAGTTTTCTGGAAACATCTCCCTTTAGTGTGGTCCCGTGCTCCACACCTCGAACAGGAGGTGGCAGTGCAGTCTTTGTCCATGTGGCCGAAGGAACAACACTTCCTGCAGTAGGACGGCTGGTTCTGATAATAAATGTAACCTTTGCTTTGACCCAGGAAGAAAGCCGACGGGGGGTGCGAGAACCCGTCCGCGCGCCCAACATTCCGCCTGAGCCGCACCTGGTATCTGCGCCTCCCGTTCCAGACCCGGAATCTGTCACCAATTATCTGGGGGCCTGCCAGGACATCCACATGCATCCACAGGTAAGCAGTGATAATGTCATCCTCAATGAAGGGGTCATGCATAGTTACGATTATAAATCGCACATCATCCTGAGCCAGACCCAAAATCTCAAAGTCCCGTAACAGTTCATCATTCACCATTTCCTCACACTTCCCAGAGACTCTCTTATAGATCTGGTCATTATTAAAGGTCACATCAAAAAAGCCAAAAGGCCTGTTTCCTTGCAAACACTTCACTTCAATAGGTATCGCTTTCAGAATTCCAAACAAAATCTTGCATTCAAACTCATATCTACCCATCATTTCTTTCTCTCTCACCCATTTAAAACGCAAGGTCCATTTCAGCCGAGGAGCCTGGCTGGCCCACCCGGGGGGGGCCTGGCCCTCGGCCATTGCGGGAAAACAGCCTTCCGACACTCTTCTCAAAGGTCTTCAAAAGTATCCTCCTTGCAAGAAAAAGCAACTCTCCGGAAAACAGGAACCAGCAACACGAAAATTCCCTCTGGATCCAAAAGTCTGCAGGCACTGGTAGCGGTCCAACGATCTCTCCCCTGGTCTTGGCCAAAAGGCCGAGAAGCGATACCCCCAAAGGCGCGGACCGACGCGCGGGCGTTCCGCTGGCGCACAGTGGCGCAGGCCGACTCTCCTCTGGAGCCCGGGACCCGCGCAGCTGCCGGCCTCCCTGCAGCCAGAGGCCTGCCGCCGGACTCTGCTCCCCCTCTCTCTTGCCTGCCTGCCTGCCGCCTTCCTGCCAGTCCCGGGCGGGGGCCCTGCTCTTTGATCTTCTGTCAACGGCCCGACAACGACCGCAGCCGCGGGGGGCGCCAGCCGCCCGGCCTCCTTAGCTTAGGCCCCTCCCACCGGCAGCAGCTGTGCCCAACCAGCTGCAAGCGAAAGCGGACCGCCAGCACCTGCGGGCAGAGGCAAGGGGCAGCTCTCTCTCTCGGGAGGGACGGGGACGCGCGCGCACACACACACGCCTGCCTGCCTGCCTGCCTGCCTGCCTGCCTGCGGAAAAAAAAGAAAGAAAAGGTGTATATACTAAGTTTTTTGGAGGGAAAACGCCCGGCTGTCGAAAGGGGCCCGCCTGCAAGGACGGGGAGACACACACACACACACACACACACACACACACACACACACACACACACACACACACAAGCCACGCCTGCCTCCCGGGAAAAAGGAGGAAAAAACTAAGTTTTTTGGAGGGAAAACGCACGGGAGCCGAAAAGGGGGCCGGCCTGCTGGCCGAGAGAGTCGAGGCGCGGGAAAGCGCACGGAGGGAGCACGGGAACGGGGAGGGGGAGAGAGAGACACAGAGGCACAGAGACACACGGATGGACGAGAGACGAGACCGGA
Organism: Atractosteus spatula; assembly: GCF_055471065.1. Taxonomy (NCBI): domain Eukaryota; kingdom Metazoa; phylum Chordata; class Actinopteri; order Semionotiformes; family Lepisosteidae; genus Atractosteus; species Atractosteus spatula. Next base: position 474,437 of record NW_028296901.1, on the reverse strand, counting down.
GAGGAAGGAGCTCCGGTCCACCTCGCTTGCTTGCTAGCTACGTCTGTCTTTTCACCGCTGAGAGAAGGTAGTGCACCGTTCCCGGAGGCGCTGCAATACCGGGCCGATGCGTGGAGAGGACGGAGCAAGCTCCTGATCCAGCTCCCTGTTCCAAAAATCCGTTTAATATGTGGTCCCCCGATGGGGGACGTATCAGATATTAAACTGATAAGAACAGATTTTTTTTTTTTATATTTATTAGAAAAACAGTACAAAAACAGAGCTCAAAAGTTTAATCTACCCACCACCTTTAACACCACGTGATCAAGTCCTTCCAGCGCTCCTTTGCGGCTGCGAAACCCCAGCGCATTATATCCCATCGGATTCTTCGGACCACATCCGCTTTCACTCTCCTCAGGATGCCTGCGATGGTCACCTCCACGCCGTTCCTGACCAGCTCAGTCCGTGCTTCCCACACGTACAGCTTTGTGAGACTGATCAGGAGCCACAGTAAGAAGCTGGCGGTCCAGGGACGGGAACCGGGCACTCCTCGCAGCACCATCCGCAGTGACAATGGGGAATCCAGACCTACCTGTGCGTATAGGTGTCTGCTGGTCCTCCACACCCCCTGCACGAACCCGCACTCCCAAAACACGTGGTTCACGGTCTCTTCACCTGTGCAGCCGTGTCTTGGGCACTGACTCTGCCGTGATAGTCCATGCGCATGCATGACGGACCTGACCGCCAACCGACCCCACACGCAGAGCCAGTTCAAGTCCTTCAACTTGTTGTCCAGGCCCTTTGGTTGGGCCTGCTGCCAGATTTCCCTGGGCACACCCAGGATCGCTGGCCTTTCCGACGTCAAAAGGGTCTTGTACATGAGCCTGTGGCTCAGCGCAGTCGTTCCTCCTTTGACCTCCGGGTGTGCCCGCAGCCACTGCACTGCGTGCCGGTAGTGCAGTGGGAGCCGCTCCGCCTTCGGGGTCGTGTTGCTCCAGACGGTCAGGTGTCGCATGCTCGTCGAGAGCCAGAGGCTCACAAACCGGCTACACAGGTGGGGCGGGTTCTCGTGCAGGATGACGCACAGGCCGGCGACGAACACACAGTCCAACTTCACCGGGAAGTCTGGAATCCCTCTGCCGCCGTCCGCGACGGGCCTACACATGTCCGTTCTTCTAATGCGCTCGTATGAGTGCCCCCAAACAAACCCAAAAATGGTCCTCACCAGTTCCTTCCGTCGTCCTGCAGGTAGGGGGTATACCACTGCCAGGTGGAGCAGCAGGGGCAGGATCTCTACCTTCAGCACCAGCGCCTTCCCTATCCAGGTCAAAGACCGCTTCTGCCAAAGGCCCAGCTGTTGATTGATCCTTCGGAACCTGGCCTCCCAGTTCAAGCCCGCGGGGTCCACGTTGTGGAAGAGGACCCCCAAGACTTTCACTGGGCCGGTCGTCCTCGTCAGCCCTCCAAACGTCCGTGGTTCACATGGCCAGGTCCCGAACAGTTTAACCAGGCTTTTGGCGTGGTTCAGTCGGGCGCCAGTGCCTCTAGAGAAGGCCTCCACGATGTCCAACGCCCTCCCCAGGCCGCTTTCAGAGCCCAGGAAGAGCGTGATGTCGTCCGCATAAGCGGCGATCTTGGCTTCCTGCCCTCCTCCACCTGGCACTCGGATTCCTTCCACTCCGGGATCCGTCCTTAACTGGTCCAGCAGGAGCTCGATGTAAATGACGTACAACAGGGGGGAGAGAGGACAGCCCTGTCGCACACCACACCTTACGGGGATGCTCCTCCCCACTGCGCCGTTAATACATACCCGGGATATTGCGCCGTCGTACAGAGTCCTGATCCACCTAACAAAACTGTCAGGCAGACCCTTCTTCCGCAACAGCGCCCACAGGATCCCATGATGGACCCGGTCAAAAGCCTTCGCCTGGTCCAAGCTCACCAGCATGAGCGGCAGGCCCCTGTCCTCCACCCAGGAGATGACGTCTCGGATCAGCTGCAGCGTCCAGCTGATCTTTCTTCCTGCCACGCCACATGTCTGGTCAGCCTTGACCAGCTCCGGCATTACGGTTCTCAGGCGGCCGCCCAGCACCCTGGCCAAGATCTTATAGTCCGTGCACAGGAGCTGGATCGGCCTCCAGTTGCCCAGGTCCGCCTTGTCTCCACTCTTGAAAATCAAGGAGACGACTCCGGTCTTCATCGAGAGGCCCAACCCACCGCCGTTCAGGACCTCATTGAAAACCTGCACTAGGAAAGGCTCCAGCTGACTCCAGAAGGTGCGGTAAAACTCGGTCGGCAGGCCGTCAACGCCAGGGACAGTGCCTTTCTTCAAACCCAGCATTGCCGTTCGGACCTCTGCCCCCGACACTGGACCGACCAGTGCGGATGGGTCTTCTACCGCCGTCTCCACACCCTCCAAGAGCCTGTCCTTAGTGCTCGAGTCGATCTCCTTCTCTGAAAACAAGGCTTCGTAGAATCCTGTGGCGCACCTCAACATCCCGGGTATATCCGTGGCTGCAGTCCCGTCTTCGCGCCGGATGGTGTCGAAAAGACTGCGCTCTTGCTGTCTTCTCACGGCGCTGAAGAACTGGGCCGAGCAGCGTTCTTCTCCTTCCCTCCAGATTCCCTGCAACCTGAAAAGGAAGTCCTGTGCCCGCTGCAGCCACTTGTCCTTAAGCAGGCCTCTGACGTACGCAACTCGTTCGCCATCGAAGGCGCCCCCCTGGTTCAGCTGGCCATACAGTGCCTCAAGCTCCTGCTGGAGTTGGGTGCACTGGCGTTCCTCCAGTCTTCGCCGGATCCAGCAGTATCTTTTGGTAACCGTTGCGATGATGAGTTTACAAGATTCCCACCAGTGCACCGCGGAGCTGAAGAGTGCTCTCCTCTTCTCAAGGTCTCTAAGCACTGCCTCCATCTTCCTTTGGTATCTCGCCTCAAGTAGGACTTGCTTGTTCAGCTTCCAGTATCCGGCCTGGAAGCCGGGGTCCTCGACACCAAAGGAGACTGCCAGCAACTGATGGTCTGAAAACCAGGTGGGGGTCACCTGCCTGCTTAGGACTTTCCACTTTACAGTGGAGAGGATATAATCGAGGCGTCTGAAAATCCCCCGTCCGTTGTCCCAGGTGTGGTGTGCAACGTTATCAAACCCGTCTCGCAATCTGAAATCTGTGATCAAGGACCTCAGCAGGTGAACTCCCTCGCCGTGCGAGTCTCCTAAGTCGACATTGAAGTCGCCGCCCATGATCAGCTCCCTGTTGGTGTATAGCAAGGGCTCCAGATCTCTCAAAAAGGAGCCCTGCTGGCGTCTGTCTGCTGGGGCGTACACACCGATTAGTCTGATCTTCGTCCCCTTCCAGGTGCCATCCACCACCAGCAGACGTCCGGGGATCACTGAGCTGACCATCTGGACGGCGAAGCTTGGCGAGCCACACAGGATACCCACACCGGCAGAGTTCACCCCTCCAACGCTCCACCACGAAGGACCCCTCCTCCACGCCTTCTGGAGGGCCCTCACGTCGTCGAGGTCCTTGAGATGTACTTCTTGGAGGAAACACAGATCCAGATTCTTCTGAGACAGGTATGAAAACACCGCCGTCCGCTTGTCCTTTTGCCTCAAACCCCTCACATTGGCTGTTGCCACCACGAGGGTCATGGTGGCTCTAAGGGGGGGCTGTCACTCTCCATCTCCTCTCCCTGGCCGGGCTCGGGTGAGCTCGCCGCCCCTGCTGTACTCGCAGAGGTGTCACTGTCCGAGGTCTCCATAAAGGCGACCCCCCCCAGGGGGCTGCATTGAAAACCCTGTTCGGGGGTAAGCATGCCGGCCTGGCAGTCCACTATCGGGCTGCCCTCGTCTGTCGCAGCCTGCGCCACCGAGAAGGTGTGGCAGATTGCCGGACCGGACCCCTGTCCGGGAGGCAGAGAGTCCGCGGTGTCATCAGACTCGGAGTCACTCGAGGCTGACTGGGGCGTCTCTTCCACCATCTGTTCCGGGCCTGTCACCTCCTCCCGGTGTTCTCCGTCGTCTCCTCCTTCATCCGTCCTCTTCTTCTTCTCCTGGGTCTCCTTCTGCCGCCTCCCAGCTCGGGACCGTTTCTGCAGTTTCTTTCCTAGGGGGGTAAGAGCTGGTGCCCCCCCCTCCTCTCCCACCGGCCCCGACGCTGCAGGTGTTTCTGCCGCCACTAGGGGGCGCGTCCCCCTCACCACATCTGCCCAGCTAGGGTTCCTCACCTCCCGTGAAGTTCCCGGTCGTGCCTCTTCTTCTCCTGCGAGTTCTCCTTGTCCTCCTTCCTGCCCTCCATCCTCCTCCTGCCTTTCCTCCCGGTGCTTACCCCCTTTCCTGTGGGCCTTGCCGCCCTCCGGTCGGTCTTCCTCCTCCCCGTCGGTCTCCTCTGGCCGCTGTACCCAGTCTCGGATCTCCTTCTCCAGGTCCTTGCCCCTCTGGCTGCACTGCCGGAACAAATGCCCCGTGTTCCCACACAGGGAGCACTCCTTTACTGGGCATGCCCGTGTGGAGTGGCCAGTGCGGTGGCACTTCCCACACTCTCCGACAGTGCACGACCCCTCGCGATGTCCAAAGCCACGACACTTCCTGCAAAAATCCGGCTGGTTCCAATAATACAAATACCCCCTACCTGGCCCGATGAAAAAGTTGCCCGGTGGGTGGGCGAAGCCGTCCGGCGACCTTAGATCCTGCCGTAGCTCGACCTGATAGCGGCGCTTCCCAGTCCAGACAGTACGGGTGTCACTGATGACATATGGGCCCTGAAGCACCTCCACGTACCGACGCAAAAAGGTCGTCACATCCTGGTCAGTCAAAAAAGGCTCGAACATGTGGACGACCACCCACCTTTTATTGTCGCCTCGCAGGCCCCCGCACTCATACTCACGCAGCTTCCCGTCCGCCTTCGCTCGTGCACATCTCTCCGCCGCCTCCTTGTGCAGTGTAGCACTGGTGAAGGTGGCATCCATAAATTTCTGTGCCCGGTTCCCCTGCAGACATAAAAGATCGCTCGCCTTACATCCCAGTATCCCGAACAGCACTTCGTCTTCAAAAAGCTCACGTCCCGGAGGCTCCGTCTCCGCCTTCCAATGAAAGCGGATGGTCCATCGTACGCTGGGGTTCAGCCCGTCCTTCGTCGCCTCCCCGGGATCCGCAGCCATGACGAAAAGCAGCCTTTCGGCTGCCAAGCAGCCCACGCACCAAAAGTCCCAAGTGAAACGCAAATCCAAAAGTCCAAAATCCAAACGCAAATCCAAGAAAACAGTCCGGGGTCCAAATGAAACAATCCAACGGCGTCCTCAGTAGAAAGGTGTTGTCCTCCGATCTCGTCCCTCCCTCGACCTCCGACCTTGGCCAAAAGGCCGAGAAGCGATGCCCGACGCCGGCCTTGGGCGGGCGCGCGGGCGTCCGGCTGGCGCGCAGCGGCGCAGGCCGACGCCTCTGGAGCCCGGTCCGCACGCGGCTGCCGGCCGCCCGGACTCCGCTCTCCCCCTCTCTTGCCTGCCTGCTTGCTCGCCTGCCTGCCCGCCAGTCCCGGGCGGGGGCCCTGCTCTTTGATCTCCTGTCAACGGCCCGACAACGACCGCAGCCGCGGGGGGCGCCAGCCGGCCGGCCTCCTTAGCTTAGGCCCCTCCCACCAGCAGCAGCCGTGCCGAGTGAGCTGCAAGCGAAAGCGGACCGTCGGCACCTGCGGGCAGAGGCAAGGGGCAGCGCTCTCTCGGGAGGGACGGGGACACACACACACCTGCCTGCCTGCCGAAAAAAAGAAAGAAAAGGTGTATATACTAAGTTTTTTGGAGGGAAAACGGCCGGCTGTCGAAAGGGGCCCGCCTGCAAGGACGGGGACACACACACACACACACACACACACACACACACACACACACACACACACACACAAGCCACGCCTGCCTCCCTGGAAAAAGGAGGAAAAAACTAAGTTTTTTGGAGGGAAAACGCACGGGAGCCGAAAAGGGGGCCGGCCTGCTTGCCGAGAGAGTCGAGGCGCGGGAAAGTGCACGGAGGGAGCACGGGAACGGGGAGGGGGAGAGAGAGAGACACAGAGACGCACAGATGGACGAGAGACGAGACCGGAGAGGAAGGAGCTCCGGTCCACCTCGCTTGCTTGCTAGCTACGTCTGTCTTTTCACCGCTGAGAGAAGGTAGTGCACCGTTCCCGGAGGCGCTGCAATACCGGGCCGATGCGTGGAGAGGACGGAGCAAGCTCCTGATCCAGCTCCCTGTTCCAAAAATCCGTTTAATATGTGGTCCCCCGATGGGGGACGTATCAGATATTAAACTGATAAGAACAGATTTTTTTTATATTTTTATTAGAAAAAAGTACGTTAACAAATCATAAAACAGTCCCACACCAACACCCCCCTAATGTCCCGTGCACAAATCCTTCCAGCGCTCTTTTGCTGCCGCAAACCCCCATCTGTGAATGTCCCACTGGACCCTCCTGGCCACCTCCTCCTTCACCCTCCGCAGGATCCCAAAAGCAGGCTTCTCCACGCCGTGCTTCACCAGGTCTGTCCGGGCATCCCAGATGAAGGCCTTGACCAGGCTGACCAGTAGCCACAGCAGGAACTTCCGGTTCCGGCCCCGGATGCCGGCGATCCCTTTCAGGACGGACGCTTGCGTGATGGGGGAATCGGGGCTTACCTGTGCAAAGAGGGTCCCGCACGATCTCCACACCCTCTGGGCGAAGGCACACTCCCAGAAGACGTGACCCACCGTCTCTTCGCCCGCGCAGCCGTGTCGCGGGCACAGGCTCTGTCTGGAGAGCCCGTGCGCATGCATGACGGCCCTGACCGTCAGCCGACCCCACACGCAGAGCCAGTTCAGGTCCTTCAGCTTGTTATCCAGCCCCTCCGGCTGGACCCGCTGCCAGATGATCCGGGACACACCCGGGATCGCCGGCCGTTCTTCCGCCTTCACCATCCTGTACATGGTCCTGTGATTCAAACAGTTCGTCCCTTCCTTGATCCCCGGGTGTGCCCGCAGCCACCGCACTGCGTGGCGGTAGTGCAGCGGGAGCCGCTCTGCTTTGGGGGTCGTGTTGGTCCAGACCGTCAGGTGCCGCATGCTCGCCGCCAGCCAGAGACTGACAAACCGGCTGCACAGGTGGGCCGGGTTGTCGTGCAGGACCGTGCACAGGCTCGCTATGAAGGCGCAGTCCAACTTCGCCGGGAAGTCCAAGATCCCCCGACCCCCATCGGCCAGGGGTCTGTACATATCACACCTCTTCACCCGTTCGTAGGTGTGACCCCAGACGAAGTTGAAGATGCTCCTCACCAGATCTCTCCGCTTCCGGACCGGCAGGGGGTACACTACCGCCAGGTGGAGAAGCAGAGGCAGGACTTCCGCCTTCAGTACCAGCGCCTTCCCGATCCAGGTTAGCGATCGTTGCTGCCACAGGCCTAGCTTCCGGTTGACTTTCCGGAACCCGGCCTCCCAGTTGACACCTCCAGGATCTGTGGAGTGAAAGCTCACCCCCAGGATCTTCAGCGGCCCAGTCGTCCGTGACAGACCACCAAAGCCCCGCGGCTCGCTCGGCCAGGTCCCGAAGACCTTCACTAAGCTCTTGGCCCTGTTCAGTCGGGCGCCGGTACCTCTTGAGAAATCCTCGACAATGCTGAGCGCCCTCCCCAGGCCGCCTTCAGAGCCCAGGAAGAGCGTGACGTCGTCTGCATATGCCGCGATCTTCGCCATCTGCCCTCCTCCACCTGGCACCAGGATCCCATCCACTCCCGGATCCCTCCTGAGCTGGTCCAGGAGGATCTCTAGGAAAAGCACATACAGCAGGGGCGAGAGAGGACAGCCCTGTCGCACACCACACCGCACTGGAATATGCCCGCCCAACGCTCCGTTGACGCATACCCGGGATGCCACCCCGTTGTACAAGGTCCGGACCCACCTGACAAACCCGTCCGGCAGACCCTTCCTCTCCAGGAGTGCCCACAGAATCTCGTGATGGACCCGGTCAAAGGCCTTGGTCTGGTCGAGGCTCACCAGCAGGAGCGGCAGGCCTCTATCTTCCACCCACGCGATGACGTCGCGGATCAGCTGCAGGGTCCAGCTGATCTTGCGGCCTGCCACACCACACGTCTGGTCAGCCTGCACCAAGGCCGGCATCACTGTTCTCAGGCGACCGCCCAGCACCCTGGCCAAGATCTTATAGTCAGTGCACAGGAGCTGGATTGGCCGCCAATTCCCCAGGTCTGCCTTGTCACCTCCCTTATGGACGAGGGAGATGACACCGATCTTCATGGTGGCACCGAGCCCATCACGATCCAGCACCTCGTTGAATACCTGCACCAAGAGCGGCTCCAGCTGGTCAAAAAAAGTGAGGTAAAACTCGGTCGGTAGACCGTCTATGCCAGGGACAGTGCCCTTCTTCATCCCCATCAGGGCAGATCGGATCTCTGCCCCTGACACTGCCCCGCCCAGAGCAGCGGGGTCGTCTACCGCCGGCTCCACTCCGTCCAGGAGCCTGCTCCTGATACCGGCGTCGGTCTCCTTCTCAGCAAACAGGGTGCTGTAATATTCTGTGGCACACTCCAACATCCCGGGTATGGAAGTGGCTACAGACCCGTCCGTCCTCCGAACGCCGTCAAAGAAGCCTCGCTCTTGTTGCCTCCTCACGGCGCCGAAGAACTGGGACGAGCAGCTTTCGTCATTCTCCCTCCAGACTCCACGGAGCCTGAAAAGAAAGTCCTTAGCCCACTGCAGCCACTTACCCCTAAGCAGGCTCTTGATGTGGGCGATCTTCTCCCCCTCGTAAGCGCCCCCTTGGTTCAGCTGCGCATACAGTGCCTCGAGCTCCTCCTGGAGCTTGGTGCACTGGCGGTCCTCCAAACTGCGGCGGATCCTGCAGTACTTCTTCGTCACCACCGCGATGGTGCGCTTGCAGGACTCCCACCAGTGCACCGCCGAACTGAAGGCGTCCCTCCTCTCCGCACATGCCCGCAGCACTGTAGCGATCTTCCTCTGGTATCTCGCCTCCTGCAGGACTTGCCTGTTCAGCTTCCAGTATCCGGCCTGGAAACGAGGGTCCTCAACACCAAAGGAAGCCGTCAGCATGTGATGGTCGGAAAACCAAGTAGGGGTCGCTTGCCTGCTTAGGGTCGTCCAGTTCGCCGAAGTGAAGACATAATCCAGCCGCCTGAAGGTCCCCCTTCCGTTGTCCCAGGTGTGATGTGCGACATTCTGAAATCCGTCCCGCAGGCCAAAATCTGCAATCAGAGACCGTAACCCATGGGCACCCTCACCTTGTGAGTCCCCCAGGTCGATGTTAAAATCCCCGCCGATGATCAGCTCTCTGTTTGTGTACAGCAGGGGCTCCAGATCTTTCAGGAAGGAGCCCTGCTGCCGCCGGTCCGCCGGGACATACACACCGATCAGCCGGGTCCGCACCCCGTGCCGGGTCCCGTCGACCACCAGCAGGCGCCCGGGGACCACAGAGCTGACCACCTGTGCCGCAAACCCTGGGGAACCACACAGGATGCCCACGCCAGAGGAGTTCACCCCCCCAACGCTCCACCACGAGGGCCCCTTTGTCCACTCCTTCTGGTAAGCGAGCACATCGTCGTGGTCTTTCAGATGGGTCTCCTGCAAAAAGCAAATATCCAAAAGCCTTTGGGACAAATATCGGAAAACTCCAGCTCGTTTCTCCCGGTTCCGCAGACCCCTCACATTAGCCGTGGCCACTGTGAAGGTCATGGCTGCTCCGGGGGGCTGTCACTCTCCATACCGTCGCTGGAGCTAGAGCTGGGTGGATGCTCTGCCCCTGCTGCACTGACCGAACTGTCGGTGTCTGTCCCCTCGATGTAGGTGACCGAAGGGACTGGGCTCACGCCCACCTCCATGTCAGAGACGGGGTCGGGCCCGGGATCGAGAACAAATCCGGGGCTGAGACCGAGGCCGGGGTCGGGGCCCCGGTCAGGGTGGGGGTCGGGGTCGGGGTCGGGGGGAGGGGGGTCGGGAGAGGGGTTGGGGCTGGAGCCCGGGTCAGGGTCAGGCCGGCGCGAGTACTCGCGGTCCGGGGTGTCGACCTGGCACGTCACCACAGGGCTCCCCTCACCTGAAAGGCACTGCGCCACAGAGAAGGGGCCCCGTGCCACGACTCTGTCTCCCTGCCCAGGGGGGAGGGAGCCTGCGGTGTCCCCCAGCTCCTGGCCGTCCTGCGTTGACGCTGGCGCTGCCCCCTCCTCCATCTCCTCCTGGTCTGCCATCGCCTCCCGGTCTGCCATCACCTCCTGCTCTGGCGCCGTCACCAGAGCTGCTACCGTCTCCGGGACGAGCTCCGCCTCCCCGTAGTACTCCCTGGATGTCTTCTTCTTCTTGTCGCCCGTCTCCATCTGTCCCTTGCCAGCCTGCGACCGCTTCCTAGGCTTCTTCCTCAACACGGGCATGTGGTGCATCTCCTCCTCCTCCTCACCTGCCCCCCGCGCTGCGGTTGGTCCTGCGTCTGCTCGGGCGGGGGGGGCCTTCACCACATCCGCCCAGCTCCCGACCACCCCGTCTTCGGCCCGAGATGGTCCCTCCTGCGGGTCGTCGCCGTCCTCCTCATGCTGCCTCCCCTTCCCCTTCCCCTTCCCCTTCCGTCTCGGCCGCACCACCACCGTCCATCCGGCATCCTTCCCGGCTCCCCCAGGGACCGCTCCACCACCATCCTGATGTTCGTCCTCGGTGTCCCCAGCCTCACTGCCTTCCGACTCCGTTTCTCCCACCGCCAGGCCGGATCCGTCATGGACAGCTCTGGCATACTCGGCGTTCCTAAGGAGGCAGTTGCGATACAAATGTCCAGTGTTGCCACACAAGGAACACTCTTTAACGGGACAATTCCGGGCCTGATGACCCCGCCGGTGGCACTTCCCACACTCCGCCGCGTTGCACTCGGCCTCCCGGTGCCCGGACTCCCGACACTTCCGACAGAACGGCGGCTGATTCCCGTAGAACAAGTACCCCCTACCTGGACCAATGGCGAAAGTGGCAGGCGGGTGGGCGAAACCGTCCTTACTTCTGTCGTCTGGCCTCAGCTCAACGTGATACTGCCTCTTCCCGGTCCAGACCTTGTAGGGGTCCATGATGATACGAGGGGGGTCCAACACGTCGACGTAACGACGGAGGAAGGTCGTGACGTCACTATCGGGAACAAAGGGGTCAAACATGTGCAGAATCACTGACCTTTCATTGTTGCTCTGGAGCCCCAGACACACGTAATTCTCCAGCCTGCCACTTTCCTTAGCCTTCATGATCTTCTCGGAAGCGCCACGATGTCCTTTCTCCTCCACGAACGAGAGATCCATATAGCGCTGCGCCCGATTCCCCTGCAAGCACTTGATATCCGCCACGTCCAAACCCAGGATCCCAAAAAGGATCTCCTCTTCGAAGACGTCCCTCCCCGGCATCTCTCCATCCGGCTTCCAGATGAAGCGGATGGTCTTCCGGATCTTGGGACCCTCCTCAGCCGTCCTCGCCGCCCCGGGATCCGCAGCCATCGTTCCGCAGCCTTTGCGGCTGCCGAAGCAGCCTTCTCACCAAAACCGAAGTCTTCTGGTGTCCAAGCGTCCAATCCAGGAAACGAAAATCCGAAGCGCAGTCCAGGCCAATCCAAAGTCCAAATCCGGCAAATCCAGCAGCGTAGTCTCCTCCAGGCGGTGTCCTCTCCGGTCTTCTCTCCCCGGTCTTTTGGTGTTACCTCAGCCGCGGGCCTGCCACGTACTAAGGATCGCAGCCAAAAGGCCGAGAAGCGATGCCCGACGCCGGCCTTGGGCGGGCGCGCGGGCGTCCGGCTGGCGCGCAGCGGCGCAGGCCGACGCCTCTGGAGCCCGGTCCGCACGCGGCTGCCGGCCGCCCGGACTCCGCTCTCCCCCTCTCTTGCCTGCCTGCTTGCTCGCCTGCCTGCCCGCCAGTCCCGGGCGGGGGCCCTGCTCTTTGATCTCCTGTCAACGGCCCGACAACGACCGCAGCCGCGGGGGGCGCCAGCCGGCCGGCCTCCTTAGCTTAGGCCCCTCCCACCAGCAGCAGCCGTGCCGAGTGAGCTGCAAGCGAAAGCGGACCGTCGGCACCTGCGGGCAGAGGCAAGGGGCAGCGCTCTCTCGGGAGGGACGGGGACACACACACACCTGCCTGCCTGCCGAAAAAAAGAAAGAAAAGGTGTATATACTAAGTTTTTTGGAGGGAAAACGGCCGGCTGTCGAAAGGGGCCCGCCTGCAAGGACGGGGACACACACACACACACACACACACACACACACACACACACACACACACACACACACACAAGCCACGCCTGCCTCCCTGGAAAAAGGAGGAAAAAACTAAGTTTTTTGGAGGGAAAACGCACGGGAGCCGAAAAGGGGGCCGGCCTGCTTGCCGAGAGAGTCGAGGCGCGGGAAAGTGCACGGAGGGAGCACGGGAACGGGGAGGGGGAGAGAGAGAGACACAGAGACGCACAGATGGACGAGAGACGAGACCGGAGAGGAAGGAGCTCCGGTCCACCTCGCTTGCTTGCTAGCTACGTCTGTCTTTTCACCGCTGAGAGAAGGTAGTGCACCGTTCCCGGAGGCGCTGCAATACCGGGCCGATGCGTGGAGAGGACGGAGCAAGCTCCTGATCCAGCTCCCTGTTCCAAAAATCCGTTTAATATGTGGTCCCCCGATGGGGGACGTATCAGATATTAAACTGATAAGAACAGATTTTTTTTTTTTTTTATTATAAATTTACAAACCATTATCGCACAAAAACTCATACACTGTATCATTCAGAAAATAAACAAGGTTAATTCCAAAAAACCAGATCCCAAATCATCAACCAAAAACCTTCTACCAAGGTACATTACCATAACTCCACCCATTATGCTAATCCACAACCCTCCCGTCACAGTTTCAACCCACCTCTAACAGAACCCCTTCTATTCAGATTCATTCTATAACAAAAAAATTCTTCCATTAACAGGCCCTTTACATCACAAAAAATCACACAATATACCATCCATGACAAGAAACCCAACAAACTTGGTTCCAAAGGGGAACAAATCTCAAACTATCACATCACAACAAACCTTCTGCCAAATTACATTACCATAACCCCACCCTTTATGCAAATCTACAACCCTCCCTCCCTTCCCCAACCCGCATCAAACAGAAAACCCCTTCTACTCAAAAACCCATATCTCTCTGTATCATCTCCCAGGCGGAAGCCAATCACCCTCCTCACACTCGACTTCTCTTTCCTTCTCACTCCCTTTCTCACTCACATTCTTCTTAACCCCTTCCATGCCACGACTGCTCTCCTCAGATCTCTTCACCTGTAGTCCTCCCGTTGTACCATCTCGTTGCTTCTTTCTTTCAGCCTTTCTACGTCGTATCCTATCCGCAATCCACTCATCCTCCCCTGACTCAACCTCCCCCCGTTCCTTACTTACATTCTCACTTGCATTCTGCTTAACCTCTTCTTTGTACTGGCCGCTCTCATCATGTCCCTGCGCACATTCCATTTTGTCACCACTCCCACACTTTCTCATTTCCTCACATACATTCTCACTTACACCCTTCTTGACCTCTTCTACACACCCACCACTCGCATCGGTCCTCTGTGCATCTTCCATATTACCTCCGTTCGTTTCCGCACTAGTCCCTCCCTTCTCCTTTCCCTTTACTAACACCTCCCTTGTTCTCGCACTAACTTCTCCTCTCTCCATCTCCTTCACTGACATCTCCTTTACTCCCACACTAATCTCTCCCTTCTCCTTCTCCTCTACAGACACTTCCCTCGTTTCCACCCTACCCTCCCCCTTCTCCTTCTTCTTCACTAACACCTCCCTTGTTTCCCCACCAATCTCTCCCGTCCCCTTCCCCTTCTCAGGTACCTTCTCTATTTTAACCCTGGCCTCCCCGTTCCCCTGTCTCTCCCTTATTCCAACTTTATTCTCATCCTTCCCCCTCCCCTTCCCCAATGCCCCCTCTGCCTCCCCACCACCTTCTCCCTTCGCACACTCCCGAGACACATGTCCTGTTTCTTTACACAAGAAACACCTCTTCCCCTGCACACATGCCTTTGCCATGTGACCCGTTGTCTCACACAGCCTACATCGTACCAACGTACACTGCCTTGCAAAATGACCCCGCTCTCCACATTTATAACATGTAAGGGGCTGCCCAGAATACTCTAGGTACCCTTTACGAGTCCCGATCTTGAAAAAGGCAGGGGGGTGTATCACCCCCTCTGCCACTGCCGTCCCCAGGCGCAACCTCATCTGGTATGTTCTTTTCCCAGTCCACACTCCGTCCGCTTCTAAATCTCTCTTCCCCGCTCCTTGTAGATCCACAAATTGCTGCAAGAAGGAGACTATGTCCCCCTCCGGAACAAAGGGATCACCCATGTGCACAGTCAGCACCTTTAGTTCCCCAACAAACAGGGGTTCGACTCGAAAGAGCCGAAGTGGTGCGTCCTCTTCCTTCTCCTGCACCTTCCTCCAAACATCCAAACATAAAGCCTCCGACATCAAAGTCAAGTCAAAAATCCCCGAAGCACCAAAGTCCTGTAAACACAAAATATCTTCTAAACGTAAACCCAAACCATCCACCAAAACAAGCTTTTTGAACTTAGCTCGGTCCCAAGCCTCCAGTCCATCCCGGCTCCTCGGCATGAAACGGAGAGAGTCCTTCCTCCGCTCCTCCTTCAGCCAAGAAAACCCCGCCGACTTCCTTCCGTTCTGCTCCATCCTCCTATCGTCGTCCGCCAAACGTCAATCCGCTCCACACCAGCACCGCAGGCCGTCGTTTTCCACCGCAACACTCCTCCTTCCACCGCTCAGCAATCCTCCTCGTCGTCCTCGTCACCATGCGCCGATTCTCCAACCTCCAAAACCCCGACTCCCGACTCCACTCCTTCCGGTCAGACCTTCCGTCCCCGCGCCTTCCCGACCCCCTGGACTAAGACCTCGGAATTGCGGGCTTGCCTGCTTAAACCTTGATCTTAGCCAAAAGGCCGAGAAGCGATGCCCGACGCCGGCCTTGGGCGGGCGCGCGGGCGTCCGGCTGGCGCGCAGCGGCGCAGGCCGACGCCTCTGGAGCCCGGTCCGCACGCGGCTGCCGGCCGCCCGGACTCCGCTCTCCCCCTCTCTTGCCTGCCTGCTTGCTCGCCTGCCTGCCCGCCAGTCCCGGGCGGGGGCCCTGCTCTTTGATCTCCTGTCAACGGCCCGACAACGACCGCAGCCGCGGGGGGCGCCAGCCGGCCGGCCTCCTTAGCTTAGGCCCCTCCCACCAGCAGCAGCCGTGCCGAGTGAGCTGCAAGCGAAAGCGGACCGTCGGCACCTGCGGGCAGAGGCAAGGGGCAGCGCTCTCTCGGGAGGGACGGGGACACACACACACCTGCCTGCCTGCCGAAAAAAAGAAAGAAAAGGTGTATATACTAAGTTTTTTGGAGGGAAAACGGCCGGCTGTCGAAAGGGGCCCGCCTGCAAGGACGGGGACACACACACACACACACACACACACACACACACACACACACACACACACACACACACACACAAGCCACGCCTGCCTCCCTGGAAAAAGGAGGAAAAAACTAAGTTTTTTGGAGGGAAAACGCACGGGAGCCGAAAAGGGGGCCGGCCTGCTTGCCGAGAGAGTCGAGGCGCGGGAAAGTGCACGGAGGGAGCACGGGAACGGGGAGGGGGAGAGAGAGAGACACAGAGACGCACAGATGGACGAGAGACGAGACCGGAGAGGAAGGAGCTCCGGTCCACCTCGCTTGCTTGCTAGCTACGTCTGTCTTTTCACCGCTGAGAGAAGGTAGTGCACCGTTCCCGGAGGCGCTGCAATACCGGGCCGATGCGTGGAGAGGACGGAGCAAGCTCCTGATCCAGCTCCCTGTTCCAAAAATCCGTTTAATATGTGGTCCCCCGATGGGGGACGTATCAGATATTAAACTGATAAGAACAGATTTTTTTTTTTTTTTTTTTATTACAAAATACAAAAGTCCATACATCAAAACTCGTTATAACCAAAAACCCCAAATATCAAACCCAAATCTCAACTACACCAAACGTATATCAACCATTCATTAACATAACCCCACCCTGTATGCAAATCAATCCCTCCCCTAATCACAAATCATTCCCATACTCACAACACATAAAACCCACAAAGACCGTCGTTCACATCTTCAAACTTTTACATAAAGCTCCATACAACATCTTGCTAATCTGTTTACACTCCTCCCTCGTTTCCCCACCCATTCGAAACGCACCCGGAGTATCCCCTTCCTTCACCAATTCTATACAACACCCTGGAAACTTCCGTTCTACTTCTTGCACTGTAGCCAAGCATTTCTTCTGTTTGACCTTTATCCGTTTCTGCCAATCCTGGTTTAATTCAACCTGCTTCCACTCCTTACAAGTATTGTTCGCCTTCTCCGGTTGATGCCCCTCTGTACACCCTCTTCCACTTACTTGCCCACCATTGCTTCCTTTTTTCCCAGTACCCTCCACTACCACAGAACCTGTCTTCATACCTTTCTTCTCCCCCACGGCCCCTACGGACCCTAAGGGTGGAAAATTTTCTTCATTCAATTCAACTTCTGGCACCCTCGCTGCAGGTATTAAGTCCCACGGTATACCCGGTAACGGAACCTCGATGTGCCCTTCCTTCTCCCATTCTATTCTACATTGTTTCACACATTCCGCGTACTCCCTCTCCACATCGCTATCTGTAAGATCCCAGGTACGCATTCGATCTTCATTGGTGTTACTTTGTCTTCCTGTCGCACATACATCTACAGCTGCTCCTCTCGCCTCCTCTACTCTAGTCTCTGGTGCACTCCTCTCTGCTTGTTTATCACACATGCCAACCTCCCTCACCTCTCTGCCACTAGATACCGCCCCGTCCTCGCATTTTTCCATTTGTTTTCCCGCCTTCTCCCTCGGACGCCCCACACTTTCTCCAACATTCATACTTTCCACCACTTCCACTTTGGACAGCTCTACTTGCACACCATCCATCGGCGCCTCCACCTGTTCACCAACAACCCTTTCCGTACTCCCACCCATCCCCTCCTTATCTAAATCCATAACCACACTAACCCCCTGACTCCTGACCCTCTCATCCACCACACCTTCCTTATCTGTCTTCATCCCACCCTTTTCGCTCCCACTCGTGCATCCCACACAATCCCCTATCCTAACTACATTCTCCACTTCCTGCGTCACAACTTGTGCAACCCCCTTCACCTCCACCGCTAACTTACAATTGCCCCTCCCCACACTCTCATCCACACCCTCCTTATCTGGTACCTTAACAACACTGCCTCCTACTGTTTCATCCACACTTAGCCCTGCAGATCCCATTCCATCCCTCCTCATCTTATCCACTTCCTCCTCTTGCGCACTACTCAACTCCCCTTTCCCGTCAGCAACCCTTGTCTTTTCTTCTAACTTATCTTGCTCAGCCCTAACCGTCTTCCTCCCCACACAGCTTCTAAAAACATGACCTAGTTCCCCACATGAAAAACATCGGACCTCTTTCCTACAGGCCTTCAGTACATGCCCCCGTTCCTTACATCGACTACAAAACACCATAGTACATTTTGCAGCATAATGACCCAAAACCCCACATTTCCGACATGCGAGGGGCTGTCCTGGGTAAACCAGGTATCCCCTCTCCGACCCGATCTCAAAAAAGGCAGGGGGATGTAGCACCCCTCCCTCTTCTGTACCCCCAAACCGTAACCTCATCCAGTAAACCCGCCTGCCCGTCCAAACCCCCTCAGAATCCAATTCCCTCTCCCCCTTTCCCTGCAACAACACAAATTCATTCAAAAAAACCTCAATGTCCTCTTCTGAAACAAATGGATCAAAAACAAAAACAGTCATTTTCCGTAAACTTCCGGCAAACATAGGAGTCACACGGAAGAGGCTCAACGGAGCCTCTCCCTTTCTCTCCAAAATCTTCCTCCATAACTCAAAACAAAGCTCACTCGAAACCAAGGTTAACTCAAAAATCCCGCGATCACAATAGTCCTGCAAACATAGTATGTCCGGCAGTTTCACATCCAAAACCTTTTTCAAAACAAAAGTCTTGAACTTATCTCTGGTCCAAGTCCCGGGTTCCTCTCGGTCTCGCAAGGTGAAACGGATGGAGTCCTTCCGTTGCTCCTTCCTCGCCCAAGGATGTCCCGCCTCCATCTCCAACCACGGATCCGAAACGCACTTCCAGGTCCCAGGAACGCTCCGCCACCGTCTCCCGTTCACATCCACAGGCCAGCAATTCCACTCGTCGCCGCCGCCGTCTCGATCCTCCAAGCTCCAACCCAACGCTCCGCTGCTCCGGTCAATCCTTCTCCCGCTGCGTCACTCCTTCCAGCCTTTCCCGTCCTCCCGCCGCCTTCCCGACCCTCTGACTAAGACCTCGGAATTGCGGGCTTGCCGGCTTAAACCTTGATCTTAGCCAAAAGGCCGAGAAGCGATGCCCGACGCCGGCCTTGGGCGGGCGCGCGGGCGTCCGGCTGGCGCGCAGCGGCGCAGGCCGACGCCTCTGGAGCCCGGTCCGCACGCGGCTGCCGGCCGCCCGGACTCCGCTCTCCCCCTCTCTTGCCTGCCTGCTTGCTCGCCTGCCTGCCCGCCAGTCCCGGGCGGGGGCCCTGCTCTTTGATCTCCTGTCAACGGCCCGACAACGACCGCAGCCGCGGGGGGCGCCAGCCGGCCGGCCTCCTTAGCTTAGGCCCCTCCCACCAGCAGCAGCCGTGCCGAGTGAGCTGCAAGCGAAAGCGGACCGTCGGCACCTGCGGGCAGAGGCAAGGGGCAGCGCTCTCTCGGGAGGGACGGGGACACACACACACCTGCCTGCCTGCCGAAAAAAAGAAAGAAAAGGTGTATATACTAAGTTTTTTGGAGGGAAAACGGCCGGCTGTCGAAAGGGGCCCGCCTGCAAGGACGGGGACACACACACACACACACACACACACACACACACACACACACACACACACACACACAAGCCACGCCTGCCTCCCTGGAAAAAGGAGGAAAAAACTAAGTTTTTTGGAGGGAAAACGCACGGGAGCCGAAAAGGGGGCCGGCCTGCTTGCCGAGAGAGTCGAGGCGCGGGAAAGTGCACGGAGGGAGCACGGGAACGGGGAGGGGGAGAGAGAGAGACACAGAGACGCACAGATGGACGAGAGACGAGACCGGAGAGGAAGGAGCTCCGGTCCACCTCGCTTGCTTGCTAGCTACGTCTGTCTTTTCACCGCTGAGAGAAGGTAGTGCACCGTTCCCGGAGGCGCTGCAATACCGGGCCGATGCGTGGAGAGGACGGAGCAAGCTCCTGATCCAGCTCCCTGTTCCAAAAATCCGTTTAATATGTGGTCCCCCGATGGGGGACGTATCAGATATTAAACTGATAAGAACAGATTTTTTTTTTTTTTTTTTTTTTTTATGTTTTTATTACAAAAATAACAAACTACAACACACCAAGGTAAGACAACAACAACATTTCCACCATTCAAACAAAATAACAAATCAGCCCCCCCTTGGAACAATAGCAACACCCCATATGATATTACACTCCACAGTCAAAATCAAAAATCAGAAAGCCAAAAAGTATAAATAAGACGATATGCATATTAGTTCAAACAGAAAACCTCCAAAACACAGTCACCGAAAATATTTACACAAATTCCTTACATTACCATAATCCCGCCCAGTATGCAAAATTAATCCCTCCTCCATCCCCAACATTCCCATTATTATTATAAAACCAAGAAATACAGAAACAAAACCATACACAGAAAAACAATTCAACACCCCAAAGAAATTAACCCCTTCCACCTTTCTTTTGCCGCTGCAAAACCCCAACGCAGGACGTCCCACCGGACACGTCTGCTGACATCGTTTTTGACTTTATGAAATACCGACACGGCTGTAACACTACCGCCGTGCTCCACCAGTTCCTTCCTAGCTGCCCATATATAAAACTTAACTAAACTTAGTATAAACCATAACAAAAATTCTTTGTTCCATTTCCTCGCTCCCTTTATTCCTCGAATCACCACCCGGCTCGTTAAAACAAAATCAAGGGCGACTTTCTGCAAGAGCTCCTCGCAGTGACCCCACACCCTTTGGGCGAAAACACAACCCCAGAATACATGTAGTAGGGTCTCCACCTCAGAACAGTCGGGATGCGGGCACTTGTCCTGCCTGGACAATCCATGCCTGTGGAGCGTGTCCCTCACGGGCAACCTGTTCCAGAGCAACCGCCAGTTGAGGTCCTTGAGTCTGTGTTCTAGACCCACCGGCTGGATCTGCCTCCACTCCTCCTCCGACACCCCCACGACCGCAGGTTCCCCCTTCTCCATAATAACCCTATACATGTGCCTATGGTCCGTTGAACCCAAGCCCTTCCTGAACTCCGGATGTTTCTGGAGCCACACCACAGCATGCCTATAATGCCAAGGCAGCTTTTGTGCCTTCGGCGTTGTGTTCGTCCACACTACCAGGTGTTTCATCGTAGCTGCGAACCACAAACGAATAAAACAAACACAGAGGTGATCCGGGTCTTCGTATAGGGTTTTACACAGATTTGCAATGAAAATAGTGTCTAACTTCAACGGGAAGTCCGGAACAGCCCTACCACCCCCCTCCACTGGCCTGCACATGTCCGCCCTCCTTATATACTCATGCGTCCCACTCCAAACGAAGTGGAAGACCGCCCTCACCAGGTCTCGGCGGAGCCGAGCAGGCAGGGGGAACACGCAGGCCAAGTGAAGCAGCAGTGGCAGTACGTCCACCTTTAAAACTAGCACTTTCCCCGTGTATGTCAGCGACCTATTCAACCACAGGCCCATCTTTTGCTTAACCTTCCCCATCCTCAGGTCCCAATTGATCCTGGCCGAGTCCTGCGTATGGTAGAGAACTCCCAGAATCTTCACCGGCCCCGTCACCAAGGTAAGACCACCCGCCACATCTTGTCGTTCTTTCCACTTGCCAAAATATTTAACAGTACATTTTGACGTGTTCAAAAAAGCACCTGTCCCTCTGGTCTGACTCTCTACTATCTGTAGTACTTGTGAAAGGCTGCTGTCAGTGGTAAGAAACAACGAAATATCGTCCGCATAGGCAGCTATTTTTGCCTGTGCTCCCCCACTCCCCGGGACCACCACCCCTTCCACCCGGGGATCACCTCGAATCAGATGTAGAAAGGGTTCTATGTAGAGCACGTACAATAAGGGGGACAGAGGGCATCCTTGCCTCACCCCGCACCTGACTGGAATACCCATGCCTAGCTTACCATTAATGCATACCCTTGAGATGACATTGTTATACAAAACCTTGATCCATCTAATGAAGCCTTCGTCCAACCCCACTCTTTTCATCACCTCCCAAAGGAAAGTGTGATGTACCCGATCGAAAGCCTTGTTCTGATCAAGGTTCACAAGCATCATCTCAAGGTTCCTGTCTTCCACCCATTCTATCACGTCTCTGATCAACTGCAGGTTCCACTTTACGTTTCTGCCCTCCACACTGCAGGTTTGATCCCTACTCACCAGATCCGGCATCACCTTCCTCAGCCGTCTCCCCAATACTCTGGCCAAGATCTTATAATCGGTGCAGAGTAATTGGATCGGCCTCCAGTTCTCCAGATCTTCTTTATCCCCTTTCTTATAAACCAGAGACATGATACCAGTCCTCATCGTTCTTCCTAACTCACCCTCCTTCAGGACTTCATTATAGACCTCCAACAGCACCGGTAGTAACCTGTCCCGGAAGGTGACATAAAAATCTGTAGGAAGCCCGTCAATCCCAGGGGTAGTACCTTTTCGCAGGCCACCAATGGCTTCTCCTATCTCCGTCAGTGTTAGATCCCCACACACACCTTCCACACCAACCGTCTTCCTGTCGAAACCCACCAACCACTCATCCCACAAGCTCGCATCCACTGGTTTCTCTGAAAATAAAAACCTGTAAAAATTAGTTGCACACCTCACCATGCCTTCTATATCTCTGACAATGGACCCATCTTCTCTCCTCAGACCCTCAAAGAGAGTCTTCTTCTGTCTGGCTCGGACCGAGCCGAAGAACTGAGCTGAGCACTTCTCCTCGCCCTCCATCAGGGTGCCCTTAAGCCTAAACAAAAAATCCTTCGCTCGCTCTAACCAAAGTTCTTTCAGCCTGAGCTTGAGCTCTGAAACTTTTGCCATATCAAAAGCACCGCCCTGGTTGGAAGCCACATACAGATCTTCAAGTTCCTGCTGCAATCTCTCAAGCTCTCTTCTCTCTGCTACTTTCTTTTGGCAACAGTAGGAAATAGAAGCTTTGGAGATAGCCCTTTTACAGGCCTCCCACCAAAGAACCGCTGTCGGGTACCTCCCTCTCTGTAACTGGAAGCGTTCCAAAAGCGCAACTATCATGCTCTGATAATCGGCTTCCAATAACACTTTCGTGTTCAGCTTCCAGTAATTTGATTTAGGGTCCATACCATCTGGTATCAGATCAACCGACAGCAACAGATGATCTGAAAACCAAACCGGGGTAACCTGTGCCGCCTGTGTCAACCCACGCAGGGTGGTGAAGATATAATCCAGTCTTCTAAAAACACCCCTTCCGTTACTCCATGTGTGCATTCTCCCTCTCTGACTAAGATCTTTATGACCGTCCTTCAAAGAAAACCGTGATATTAATTCCTTAAAACTACCCACACTCGCACCACTCACGTCACACACATCCATATTAAAATCCCCTCCCATCACCACCACCCTATTAGTAAACAGATGTGGCTCAAGATCTCTTAAAAACGCCGCCTGGAGCCGCCTTTCGGCAGGCCCGTAGACAGCTATCAGACGGACCTGCAGTCCGTCCCATACACCATCTACGACCATAAGCCTTCCCGGGACTATGATATTGACATCGTTAGCCGTGAAATTCGGGGTTCCACAAAGGATCCCAATTCCAGACGAGTGCACTCCCCCTACGCTCCACCAAGACTCCCCTTTAACCCAATCTCTCTTAAAGGTGGCAATATCACCTCTCGTGCCTAAATGTACCTCCTGCAGGAAACAAAAGCCGAATTGGCGCGCTTCTAAATATTTAAAGACGCCAATCCGCTTAACATGATTTTTAAGCCCTCTGGCGTTAACCGTACATACTGTGCGACTCATGTTGGATCAAAAGGAGTCCGCAGCTGTAACCCGTCTCCCAAACTAAAGTCACTTTGTATTCCGATAGGGCTAAGGACATTCTCCATCCCACTTGGAACCTGCGGGGACCCCTCCCCCAGGGATGATGGACTTACCCCAGGATCATCGGAGGTCAGAAGGTGGGTACCGCCGTCTTTCCCGGACTGTTCTGAGGTCTCCGAAACAGAAACTTCCTGTTCCACCACTATGTCCCCTTGGCCCGGGGGTATGGGGTCATCGAGCGTACTAACCGCGGCTGAGGCTTCCAAGGGGTCAGCCTCCTTACCCAGCTCTTCACCCCCCTCCCTCTGTTCCCCTTCCTCCCCACCCCCCCCTTCCCTGCCCCCTTCCCCTTCCCCTTCCCCCTCTACACCCTCCTCCACCCCTTCCTCCTTCCTACCCCCTTTCTTACCCTCCCCCCTGGCCCTCTTTACAGCAATCGCCTTTTTACGTCTCAGCCTTCTCTGTCCACTCTCTCCATCTTCTACCTTCTGGACCTCGACGTCGCTGGTTTCCGAGTCCTCCTCGGAATCTAGGACCTGGAAACGATTGGTCACCGTCTCAAACAAGCACACGTCAGACCTCATTCTTCTCTTTTCAGCCGCCGACTTCCTCTTTGTGGCCCTGCTCGGCTGGATGGACCACTCCGGCGACCCCGATTCTGCCTCCTCCACCTGTTCGGCCCATGATGAGGTCCCCGGACGCGCCTCTTCAGGTACCTCGGTCGCCGTTGCTGGCTCCTCTGGTCTATCGCCTCTGTCCTCTCTTACGTCTGCACAAGGCCTCTGGGTGGTCGCAGCCTTCTGCGGTGGTCTGGTCTCGTCTCCCCTCGAGCCCTCCGCCGAGGTCCGCACCACATCTGCAAAACTCCGGCTCTTCCTCGGACAGACCCTGTAAACATGGCCTTCTGCCCCACATAGGTCACATGTCAAAACCTTGGTGCAATCCTTTGTGTCATGAGTTGTGGCCTTACACTTTCGACACACACCACCGGGACAGTTCATAGCCACATGTCCTCTCTGAAAACATTTCTTACATGTCACAGGTTGGCCCGGGTAAAAGAGGTAACCCCTATTAGGTCCTATTGAAAAATAAGCCGGGGGGTGAACCACACCCTCGCCCTCCGACGGCTTAGGTCTCAGCCTCACCGTATAGCGCCTCTTACCAGTCCACACTCTGAGGACGTCTAAATCTTTCTGGCCTTCTCCCTGGACATCCACGAACCTGGATAAAAAGGTAATTATGTCCCTTTCTGGTACCCGGTGGTTAAACAAATGAATTGTCAAAGTCCTGAGTTCCCTGGCGAACAACGGCTCTATCAGGAACTCATTAAGTGGAGCCACCTCCTTTCCCTCGCACACTCTCTCCCAAGCCTTCTCACAAAGTTCGTCGCTCGCGAGAGACAGGTCGTAAATCCCTCGAACCGGGAAGTCTTGCAAACAATCGATGTCCTTCAACTCGATCCCCAAAGCCTTCATCAGGACCACTCGTTCAAACCGCTCACGGTTCATCCAGTCCTTCTTCCTCTCCGCATCCTTCACCACAAAGCGCACTGTGCACCGCATCAGCCCCTCACGGGACAGAGGGTGCACAGCCGCCGGACCGCGGGCCCGCTCACCACCGCCGACCGCCGTCATCTTGGAGGCCCCACTTCGCCCCCTGGGCTCAACCCAGGGCGACTACCCGTGGTGACCTTTGGTGGACGTCTGCTCCGGTCTTCTGGTGGTAAGGATCCGCCCGTCTGGTCTGGTCTGGTTCCGCCGTTCGTCGTCTTCTCCTTCTCCTCCTCGCCTTCGTCGTCTTCACCTTCTGACAAGTCCTCGGACCGCGGTCATGCCACGTATCGTCGGAACTTGGCCAAAAGGCCGAGAAGCGATGCCCGACGCCGGCCTTGGGCGGGCGCGCGGGCGTCCGGCTGGCGCGCAGCGGCGCAGGCCGACGCCTCTGGAGCCCGGTCCGCACGCGGCTGCCGGCCGCCCGGACTCCGCTCTCCCCCTCTCTTGCCTGCCTGCTTGCTCGCCTGCCTGCCCGCCAGTCCCGGGCGGGGGCCCTGCTCTTTGATCTCCTGTCAACGGCCCGACAACGACCGCAGCCGCGGGGGGCGCCAGCCGGCCGGCCTCCTTAGCTTAGGCCCCTCCCACCAGCAGCAGCCGTGCCGAGTGAGCTGCAAGCGAAAGCGGACCGTCGGCACCTGCGGGCAGAGGCAAGGGGCAGCGCTCTCTCGGGAGGGACGGGGACACACACACACCTGCCTGCCTGCCGAAAAAAAGAAAGAAAAGGTGTATATACTAAGTTTTTTGGAGGGAAAACGGCCGGCTGTCGAAAGGGGCCCGCCTGCAAGGACGGGGACACACACACACACACACACACACACACACACACACACACACAAGCCACGCCTGCCTCCCTGGAAAAAGGAGGAAAAAACTAAGTTTTTTGGAGGGAAAACGCACGGGAGCCGAAAAGGGGGCCGGCCTGCTTGCCGAGAGAGTCGAGGCGCGGGAAAGTGCACGGAGGGAGCACGGGAACGGGGAGGGGGAGAGAGAGAGACACAGAGACGCACAGATGGACGAGAGACGAGACCGGAGAGGAAGGAGCTCCGGTCCACCTCGCTTGCTTGCTAGCTACGTCTGTCTTTTCACCGCTGAGAGAAGGTAGTGCACCGTTCCCGGAGGCGCTGCAATACCGGGCCGATGCGTGGAGAGGACGGAGCAAGCTCCTGATCCAGCTCCCTGTTCCAAAAATCCGTTTAATATGTGGTCCCCCGATGGGGGACGTATCAGATATTAAACTGATAAGAACAGATTTTTTTTTTTATGTTTTATTAGAAATCAGTAAAAAACAGTGCTTTCAAAAGTTTACTCTACCCTCCACCTTTACACCCATGTGATCAAGTCCTTCCATCTTTCGCGTGCTGCGGCGAATCCCCATCGGAGGACGTCCCACCGGATCTTCCGTGAGACGTCCCTCTTGACTCTCCTCAAGATGGCCGGCACTGACCTCTCCACGCCGTGTTTGACCAGCTCTGACCTCGCGTCCCACACGTGGAGCTTGGTCAGGCTGATCAGGAGCCACAGGAGAAACGCCGCATTCCATTTTCGGGAACCAGCCACGCCCTTCATCACCGTGTTCAGAGTCAGGAGGGACCCCAGGCCTACCTGTGCGTAGAGGTGCTGGCTGGACTTCCACACCCTCTGCACGAACCCGCACTCCCAAAAGACATGATTTACTGTTTCTTCCCCTGTGCAGCCGTGCCTCGGGCACTGGCTCTTCTTTGACAAGCCATGCGAGCACATGACGGCCCTGACCGCCATTCGACCCCACACGCCGAGCCAGTTCAGGTCCTTTAGTCTGTTATCCAGGCCCTTTGGCTGGGCCTGCTGCCAGATGTCACTGGGCACACCCAGGAGCGCTGGCCTGTCCAGTGCTGTGACCACCTGGTACATCTTCCTATGGCTCAGCGCGATGTCTTTGTCCCGTACCTCTGGATGTGCCCTCAGCCACTGCACTGCGTGTCGGTAGTGCAGTGGGAGCCGCTCGGCCTTCGGGGTCGTGTTGCTCCATGCGGCCAGGTGTCTCATGCTCGCTGCCAGCCAGAGGCTCACGAACCGGCCACACAGGTGGGGCGGGTTTCCGTGCAGGATGACGCACAGGTTGGCAACGAAAACACAGTCCAACTTCACTGGGAAGTTTGGGATCCCTCTGCCTCCTTCCATGGTAGGTCTGCACATGTCTATCCGGCGAATCCGTTCGTATGAGTGGCCCCAAACGAATGC